>NC_069499.1:1332976312-1333131638 GCF_027579735.1 Bombina bombina
CATCTCCCGCTCGGGAGGTGCGTGATATTGTAACGCCGAGTACTTCAGGGCGGCCATTACAAATCACACTACAGGACATGGCTAATGTTATGACTGAAGTTTTGTCTAAATTACCAGAACTTAGAGGTAAGCGAGATCACTCTGGGGTGAGAACAGAGTGCGCTGATAATATTAGGGTCAGATACTGCGTCACAATTTGCAGAACATGAGGACGGAGAGCTTCATTCTGCGGGTGACGGATCTGATCCAAATAAACTGGATTCAGACATTTCAAATTTTAAGTTTAAGCTGGAAAACCTCTGTGTATTACTAGGGGAGGTGTTAGCGGCTCTGAATGATTGTAACACAGTTGCAATACCAGAGAAAATGTGTAGGTTGGATAAATATTTTGCGGTACCGTCGAGTACTGACGTTTTTCCAATACCTAAGAGACTTACTGAAATTGTTACTAAGGAGTGGGATAGACCCGGTGTGCCTTTCTCACCCCCTCCTATATTCAGAAGGATGTTTCCAATAGACGCCACCACACGGGACTTATGGCAAACGGTCCCTAAGGTGGAGGGAGCAGTTTCTACTTCGGCTAAGCGTACCACTATCCCGGTGGAGGATAGCTGCGCCTTTTCAGATCCAATGGATAAAAAGTTAGAGGGTTACCTTAAGAAAATGTTTGTTCAACAAGGTTTTATATTGTAACCCCTTGCATGCATTGCGCCTGTCACGGCTGCAGCAGCATTTTGGTTTGAGTCTCTGGAAGAGACCCTTGAATCAGCTCCATTAGATGAGATTACACACAAGCTTAAAACCCTTAAGCTAGCTAATTCATTTATTTCTGATGCCGTAGTACACTTAACTAAACTTACGGCTAAGAATTCCGGATTCGCCATTCAGGCACGCAGAGCGCTGTGGCTAAAATCCTGGTCAGCTGATGTTACTTCTAAATCTAAATTACTTAACATACCTTTCAAAGGGCAGACCTTATTCGGGCCCGGTTTGAAAGAAATTATCGCTGACATTACAGGAGGTAAAGGCCATGCCCTGCCTCAAGACAGAGCCAAACCTAGGGCTAGACAGTCTAATTTTCGTGCCTTTCGTAACTTCAAGGCAGGAGCAGCATCAACTTCCTCTGCACCAAAACAGGAAGGAGCTGTTGCTCGCTACAGACAAGGCTGGAAACCTAACCAGTCCTTTAACAAGGGCAAGCAGGCCAGAAAACCTGCTGCTGCCCCTAAGACAGCATGAAGTGAGGGCCCCCGATCCGGGAACGGATCTAGTGGGGGGCAGACTCTCTCTCTTCGCCCAGGCTTGGGCAAGAGATGTCCAGGATCCCTGGGCGTTGGAGATCATATCTCAGGGATATCTTCTGGACTTCAAAGCCTCTCCCCCAAAAGGGAGATTTCATCTTTCAAGGTTGTCAACAAACCAGATAAAGAAAGAGGCGTTTCTACGCTGTGTACAAGATCTTTTACTAATGGGAGTGATCCATCCGGTTCCGCGGTCGGAACACTGACAAGGGTTTTACTCAAATCTGTTTGTGGTTCCCAAGAAAGAAGGAACCTTCAGACCAATCTTGGATTTAAAGATCCTAAACAAATTCCTAAGAGTTCCATCGTTCAAAATGGAAACTATTCGGACAATCTTACCCATGATCCAAAAGGGTCAGTACATGACCACAGTGGATTTAAAGGATGCCTACCTTCATATACCGATTCACAAAGATCATTACCGGTATCTATCTAAGGTTTGCCTTCCTAGACAGGCATTACCAGTTTGTAGCTCTTCCATTCGGGTTGGCTACGGCTCCAAGAATCTTCACAAAGGTTCTGGGCTCTCTTCTGGCGGTGCTAAGACCGCGAGGAATTTCGGTGGCTCCGTACCTAGACGACATTCTGATACAAGCGTCAAGCTTTCAAACTGCCAGGTCTCATACAGAGTTAGTACTGGCATTTCTAAGGTCGCATGGGTGGAAGGTGAACGAAGAGAAGAGTTCTCTCTTACCACTCACAAGGGGTCCCTTCTTGGGGACTCTTATAGATTCTGTAGAAATGAAGATTTACCTGACAGAAGACAGGTTAACAAAGCTTCAAAATGCTTGCCGTGTCCTTCATTCCATTCAACACCCGTCAGTGGCTCAATGCATGGAGGTAATCGGCTTAATGGTAGCGGCAATGGACATAGTACCCTTTGCACGCCTACATCTCAGACCGCTGCAATTGTGCATGCTAAGTCAGTGGAATGGGGATTACTCAGATTTGTCCCCTACTCTGAATCTGGATCAGGAGACCAGAAATTCTCTTCTATGGTGGCTTTCTCGGCCACATCTGTCCAGGGGGATGCCATTCAGCAGACCAGATTGGACAATTGTAACAACAGACGCCAGCCTACTAGGTTGGGGCGCTGTCTGGAATTCCCTGAAGGCTCAGGGATCATGGACTCAGGAGGAGAGTCTCCTTCCAATAAACATTCTGGAATTGAGAGCAGTTCTCAATGCCCTTCTGGCTTGGCCTCAGTTAACAACTCGGGGGTTCATCAGGTTTCAGTCGGACAACATCACGACTGTAGCTTACATCAACCATCAAGGAGGGACAAGAAGCTCCCTAGCGATGATGGAAGTATCAAAGATAATTCGCTGGGCAGAGTCTCACTCTTGCCACCTGTCAGCGATCCACATTCCTGGAGTGGAGAACTGGGAGGCGGATTTCCTAAGTCGTCAGACTTTTCATCCGGGGGAGTGGGAACTTCATCCGGAGATCTTTGCCCAAATACTTCGACTTTGGGGCAAACCAGAGATAGATCTCATGGCGTCTCGCCAGAACGCCAAGCTTCCTTGTTACGGGTCCAGGTCCAGGGACCCGGGAGCAGTCCTGGTAGATGCTTTGACAGCACCTTGGACTTTCGGGATGGCCTATGTGTTTCCACCCTTCCCGATGCTTCCTCGATTGATTGCCAGGATCAAACAGGAGAGAGCATCGGTGATTCTGATAGCGCCTGCGTGGCCACGCAGGACCTGGTATGCAGATCTAGTGGACATGTCATCATGTCCACCTTGGTCTCTGCCTCTGAGACAGGACCTTCTAATTCAGGGTCCTTTCAAACATCAAAATCTAATTTCTCTGAAGCTGACTGCTTGGAAATTGAACGCTTGATTTTATCAAAGCGTGGTTTTTCGGAGTCAGTTATTGATACCTTAATACAGGCTAGGAAGCCTGTTACCAGAAAGATTTACCATAAAATATGGCGTAAATACTTACATTGGTGCGAATCCAAGAGTTACTCATGGAGTAAGGTTAGGATTCCTAGGATATTGTCTTTTTTACAAGAAGGTTTAGAAAAGGGTTCATCTGCTAGTTCCTTAAAGGGACGGATCTCAGCTCTGTCCATTCTTTTACACAAGCGTCTGTCAGAAGTTCCAGACGTTCAGGCTTTTTGCCAGGCTTTGGCCAGGATTAAGCCTGTGTTTAAAACTGTTGCTCCACCATGGAGCTTAAATTTAGTTCTTAACGTTTTACAGGGTGTTCCGTTTGAACCCCTTCATTCCATTGATATCAAGCTGTTATCTTGGAAAGTTCTGTTTTTGATGGCTATTTCCTCGGCTCGTAGAGTATCTGAGTTATCAGCCTTACATTGTGATTCTCCATATCTGATTTTTCATTCAGATAAGGTAGTTCTGCGTACTAAACCTGGGTTTTTGCCTAAGGTTGTCACTAACAAGAATATCAATCAAGAGATTGTTGTGCCATCATTGTGTCCTAACCCTTCTTCAAAGAAGGAACGACTTCTGCACAATCTAGATGTAGTCCGTGCCCTGAAATTTTATTTGCAGGCAACTAAAGATTTTCGCCAAACTTCTTCCCTGTTTGTCGTTTATTCTGGACAGAGGAGAGGTCAAAAAGCTTCGGCTACCTCTCTCTCTTTTTGGCTTCGTAGCATAATACGTTTAGCTTATGAGACTGCTGGACAGCAGCCTCCTGAAAGAATTACAGCTCATTCCACTAGAGCTGTGGCTTCCACTTGGGCCTTTAAGAACGAGGCCTCTGTTGAACAGATTTGCAAGGCTGCAACTTGGTCTTCTCTTCATACTTTTTACAAATTTGACACTTTTGCTTCTTCGGAGGCTGTTTTTGGGAGAAAGGTTCTTCAGGCAGTGGTCCCTTCCGTATAAAGATCCTGCCTGTCCCTCCCGTCATCCGTGTACTTTAGCTTTGGTATTGGTATCCCAGAAGTAATGATGACCCGTGGACTGACTACACTACAGGAGAAAGGAATTTCTCTTGTTAAGTGTATCCAGTCCACGGATCATCCATTACTTATGGAATATATTCTCCTTCCCAACAGGAAGCTGCAAGAGTCCACCCACAGCAAAGCTGCTATATAGCTCCTCCCCTAACTGCCATATTCAGTCATTCTCTTGCAAGCCTCAACATAGATAGGAGGTCGTGAGAGTCTGTGGTGCTTTCTACTTAGTTTATTCTTCAATCAAAAGTTTGTTATTTTTAAATGGCACCGGAGTGTGCTGTTTATCTCAGGCAGTATTTGGAAGAAGAATCTGCCTGCGTTTTTCTATGATCTTAGCAGACGTAACTAAGATCCATTTGCTGTTCTCACACATTCTGAGGAGTGAGGTACTTCAGAGGGGGAATGGCGTGCAGGTTTTCCTGCAGATAAGGAATGTGCAGTAAAATATTTTTCTAGGAATGGAATTGACTAAGAAAATACTGCTGATACCGAAGTAATGTAAGTAAAGCCTTAAATGCAGCGATAGCGACTGGTATCAGGCTTATTAATAGAGATACATACTCTTGTAAAAATGTGTTTTAAAACGTTTGCTGGCATGTTTAATAGTTTTTTAACATATGTTTGGTGATAAAACTTATTGGGGCCTAAGTTTTTTCCACATGGCTGGCTTAAATTTTGCATAGAAACAGTTAACTGAAGCTTCCCACTGTTGGCTGTGGCAGTTTGTTGTGTCTGTTTTTAAAAACGTCTGTCATTTTTTTGATCTGTTTTTTGCATTAAGGGGTTAATCATCCATTTGCAAGTGGGTGCAATGCTCTGTTACCTTATTACATGTACTGTAAAAATTTCGTTTGTTTTACTGCCTTTTTTTCACTGTTTTTCAAATTTTGACAAAATTTGTTTCTCTTAAAGGCACAGTAACGTTTTATATATTTGCTTGTTAACTTGATTTAAAGTGTTTTCCAAGCTTACTAGTCTCATTATTAGTCTGTTCTAACATGTCTGACATAGAGGAAGCTCTGTGTTCATTATGTTTTAAAGCCATGGTGGAACCCCATCTTAGAATGTGTACCAGATGTACTGATTTCATGTTAAACAATAAAGATCATTTGTTGTCTTTAAAAACATTATCACCAGAGGATTCTGTCGTGGGGGTAGTTATGCCGACTAACTCTCCCCACGTGTCAGACCTTTTGACTCCCGCTTTAGGGACTCACGCTCAAATGGCGCCAAGTACATCAAGGGCACCCATAGTGTTTCTTTTACCAGGGGATTCTGTCGAGGGGAAAGTTATGCCGACTAACTCTCCCCACGTGTCAGACCCTTCGACTCCCGCTTCAGGGACTCACGCTCAAATGGCGCCAAGTACATCAAGGTCGCCCATAGCGTTTATTTTACAAGACATGGCAAAGGTGGTGAATAATATTCTGGCAGCAGTATTAGTCAGACTACCTGAAATTAAAGGAAAGCAGTTAGCTCTGGGGGTAGATACAGAGCATACAGACGCTTTTAGAACCATGTATGATACTACCTCACAATATGCTTAGTCTGTGGGTGATTTTTTTTTTTTTTTTTTTGACTCAGGGAAGATGATTTAACCTGATTCTGATATTTCTACATTTAAAATTTATGCTTGAGAACCTCCACTTGTTGCTCAGGGAGGCTTTGGCTGCTCTGAATGAATGTGTACAATCGCAGGGCCAGAGAAATTGTGTAGACTGGATAAATAATATGCAGTGCCGGTGTGTACTGATGTTTTTCCAATACCTAAAGAAGTTTACTAAAAATTTTTTAATAAGGAATGGGATAGACCAGGTGTGCCGTTCTCTTCCCCTCCTATTTTTTAGAAGAATGTTTTCTAATAGTTACCACCACACAGGACTTCTGGCAGACAGTTCCTAAGGTGGAGAGAAGAGTTTCTACTCTAGCTAAGCGTACCACTACCTCTGACGAGGACAGTTGTGCTTTTTAGATCCAATGGATAAAAAATGTTTATTCAACAGGGTTTTATCCTGCAGCCCCTTGCATACATTGCTTCTGTCACTGCTGCTGCGGCGTTCTGGGTTGAGTCTCTTGATGAGGCTTTACAGTTAAGCGACTCCATTGGATGAATATATTTGACAAGCTTATGCTAGCCAATTCCTTTGTTTTCAGATGCCTTGTTCATTTGACTAGACTAACGGGTAAGAATTCTGTTTTTTACTATACTGGCGCGCAGAGCGCTATGGCTTATATCATGGTCAGCTGTCGTGACTTTAATAAATAAGCTACTTAACTTCCCTTCAAGGGGCAGATCCTATTCGGGCCTGGTTTGAAGGAGATTATTGCTTATATCACTGGAGGAAAAGGTCATGCCCTTCCTCAGGATAGGTCCAAATCAAGGGCAAAAAAAAAAAAAAAAAAAAAAAAAGGTCTAATTTTCGTGCCTTTTAAAAACTTCAGGGCAGGTGTGGCATCCTCTTCCTCTAAGGCAAAAAAAGAGGGAATTTTTGCTCAGTCCAAGGCGGTCTGGAGACAATCGGACCTGGAACAAAGATAAGCAGGCCAAGGAGCCTGCTGCTGCCTCTAAGGCAGCATGAAGGAACGGACCCCTATCCGGTAACGGATCCTATAGGGGGCAGACTTTCATTCTTCGCCCAGGCGTGGGCAAGAGATGCCCAGGATCCCTAGGCATTGGAATTTATATCCCAGAGATATCTTCTGGATTTCAAAGATTCCCCCCCAAAAAAAGGGGACATTTCGCCTTTCACAATTATCTGCAAACCAGATAAAGAAGGAGGCATTCTTACATTGTGTACGAGATCCATCCAGTTCCAAGAGAGGAACAGGGACAGAGTTTTTACTCAAATCTGTTTGTGGTTCCCAAGGAGAGGGAACCTTCAGACCTATTTTGGATCTAAAGATCTTAAACGAATTCCTCAGAATTCCGTCATTTAAGATGGAAACTATTCGTACCATCTTAACTATGATCCAGGAGAGTCAATAGAGGACTACAATGGATTTGAAGGATGCTTATCCTCACATTGTGATGCATAAAGATCACCATCGTTTTTCAGGTTTGCCTTTCTAGACAGGCATTACCAGTTTGTAGCTCTTTCCTTTGGGATATCTACAGCCCCAAGAATCTTTATGGAGGTTCTGGGGTCGCTTTGGCGGTCGGGGCATAGAAGTGGCCCCTTATTTAGACGACATCCTGATACAGGCGTCAAACATCCAAATTGCCCAGTCTCATACGGACGTAGTACTGGCATTTCTGAGATCACATGGGTGGAAAGTGAACAAGGAAAGAGTTCTCTATCCCCAATCTCAAGGGTTTCCCTCCTAGGGACTCTGATAGATTCTGAAGAAATGAAAATTTACCTGACGGAGTCCAGGTTGTCAAAGTTTCTAAATTTCTGCCGTGTTTTTTTTTTTTTTTTTTTTTTTTTTTTTTCTTCATCCCATCCGCGCCCTTCGGTGGCTCAGTACATGAATGAAATCGGCTTAATGGTAGCGGCAAGGGACATAGTACCGTTTGCACGTCTACATTTCAGACCGCTGCAACTATGCATGCTCAGTCAGAGGAACGGGGATTACACAGATTTGTCCCCCTGTTAAACCTGGACCAAGAGACCAGAGATTCTCTTCTCTGGTGACTATGTTGGGTCCATCTGTCCAAGGGTATGACCTTCCGCAGGTCAGATGGGACAATTGTTACAATAGATGCCAGCCTTTTAGGTTGGGATGCAGTCTGGAACTCCCTGAAGGCTCAGGGATAGTGGACTTAGGAGGAGACCCTCCTTCTAATAAATATTCTGGAACTGGGAGTGATATTCCATGCTCTTCAGACTTGGCCTCAGTTAGCAACTCTGAGGTACATCATACTCAGTCGGACAATATACACGACTGTGGCTTACATCAGCCATCAAGGGGGAACAGAAGTTCCCTAGCGATGTTAGAAGTCTTACAATAATTCACTGGACAGAGACTCACTCTTGTCTATCAGCTATCCATATCCCAGGTGTTGAGAACTGGGAGGTGGATTTTCTAAGTCGTCAGACTTTTCTTCCGGGGGAGTGGGATTTCCTCCGGAGGTCAAGACCAAGCAGGAGAGGGCTTTGGTGTTTTTGACAGCGCCTGCGTAGCCACGCAGGACCTGGTATGCAGATCTGGTGGACATGTCATCCTTTCCATCACAGTCTCTGCTTCTGAGACAGGTCCCTCTACCTCAGGGTCCTTTCAACCATCTAAATAGAATCAATCTGAGATGGACTGCCTGGAGACTGAACGCTTGATGTTATCAAAGCATGGCTTCTCCGAGTCAGTCATTGATACCTTAATACAGACATGAAAGCCTGTCTCTAGGAAAATTGAACATAGATATGGTGTAAATATCTGATTGTTATGAATCCAAGGGTTACTCATGGAGTAAAGTCTGGATTCCCAGGATATTATCTTTTCTCCAAGATGTTTTTGAGAAAAGGGTTGTCAGCTAATTCCTTAAAAGGGGACAGATTTTTACTCTGTCTATTTTTTTGCACAAGCGTCTGGCAGGTATTCTAGACGTTCAGGCATTTGGTCAGGCTTTGGTTAGATCCAAGCCTGTGTTTAAAACTGTTGCTCCGCCATGGAGCTTAAACCTGATTCTTAAGGTTCTTCAAGAAGTTCCGTTTGAACCTTTTTTGTTCCATAGATATCAATCTTTATCTTGGAAAGTTCCTTTTGGGTAGCTAATTCCTCGACTCGTAGAGTCTCCAAGTTATCTGTGTTACAATGTGATTCTCCTTATCTGGTCCTTCGTACGGATAAGGTAGTCCTGCGTACCAACCTGGGTTTTTTCCTAAGGTGGTATCTAACAAGTACATCACTCAAGAGATAGTTGTTCCATGCTTGTATCCTAATCCTTCCTCAAAGAAGGAACGTCTATTACACAATATTGGACGTGGTTTGTGCTTTAAAGTTTTACTTACAAGCTACTACAGTTTTCATCAAACGTTCACCTTGTTTGTTGTCTATTCTGGACAGAGGAGAGGTCAAAAGACTTCAGCAGCCTCTCTGTCTTTTTGGTTAAAAAGCATAATTCATTTATCTTATGAGACTGCTGGACAGCAGCCTCCTGAAGGGATTACAGCTCATTCTACTAGAACTGTGGTTTTCACTTGGGCCTTTTTTAAATGTGGCTTCTGTTGAACAGATTTACAAGACGGAGTCTTGGTCTGCGCTTCATACTTTTCATATTTAACAAATTTGATACCTTGCTTCTTTGGAGGCTATTTTTGGGAGAAAGGGTTTTTTACAGGCAGTGGTAACTTCCGTTTAAGTACCTGCCTTGTCCCTCCCATCATCCGTGTACTTTAGCTTTGGTATTGGTATTCCATAAGTAATGGATGATCCGTGGACTGGATACACTTAACAAGAGAAAACATAATTTATGCTTACCTGATAAATTTATTTCTCTTGTAGTGTATCCAGTCCACGGCCCGCCCTGTCACTTTAAGGCAGGTAATTTTTTCATTTGAACTACAGTCACCACTGCACCCTATGGTTTTTCCTTTCTCTGCATGTTTTCGGTCGAATGACTGAATATGGCTGTTAGGGGAGGAGCTATATAGCAGCTTTGCTGTGGGTGGACTCTTGCAGCTTCCTGTTGGGAAGGAGAATATATTCCATAAGTAATGGATGATCCGTGGACTGGATACACTACAAGAGAAATAAATTTATCAGGTAAGCATAAATTATGTTTTATCAGGTAAGCATAAATTATGTTTTTGAGACTAGCAACTTTGCATCTCTACTGGTTTAAAGGAAATCCAGTCAGCAGCACTTGATACACAGCAGTGCTCTGCAGGTCCAGAGCGGTACTTCTGTGTGTTTAACCATTTTGCAGGATTGGAATACACAGTACAGCGTTGCTAGTCTAACAAATTAGAACGCTTTAAAACCTAGTGGTTTATCAGGGGACATAACACTGCATAATGCATTTACAAATGTAAAATGTTTACAGGTGATTTAAATCACAAATGGTAATTTGCAGGGCAAGCTTTCAGCCCATTTACAGTTTGTTTTAATCGTACTTTGTTTTGTAAATGCTGCCTTGCCTTGTTGTTGTACATATTGTCATAGCACTGTGAAATGTTTGTATTTTATGTAGTTGATATTACTATAACCTATAAAGTCTATTGTCCTAGACAGGAGATAAATAAGCCAGTTACAGAAATGAAGGAAGCTGAAACTAGCTGTCTCATGGGCACCATATGCTGGTGGCACTGTTTCAAATACTAGTGTGGGTTTATTATAGGTCATTGCTAAAGGGACATTATAGTGCAAAACGTACATGTTCTAATTTATTACAGCGTGTATTTAGCACTAGCTGTCCTGCAAGTCTATGTGTTTAATGTCAGTAAAGGGGTTAAAGTGCCACTCGAGAGGTGAAGTGAACTGCTGGTCCTAAGCAGAAACAGCCGGTGAACCAGTGTAGGTGCATGACATCTGCTGATTGGATATCGTCTGTTTGGATATCATCTGTTTCTGCTCATATAGTGCACAACTTAAAATAACCCTTCTAGAGTGTTTAAAAAAAAATAAAAATACAACCTAGAATCTTGCTCATAAATCAGAAACACAGCCCTTGATTATTACCCACAGATTGGTGCAATATCCCACATTCAGTGCCAATGTATGTTAGAGCTTTAAACTCAAAATCAAACCTTCAATGCATAGTTATAAGTGCCCATTATTTTTATTAATTTAATTTACCTTTTTTCTAGAAATTGAAACTGCATACAGCAGGGTTTTTGAGTTTTATATGCGTGTATGCAGGACTGCATTTCATTTGAAATTTAGAGCTGTACTGCTTTATTTATTTAACTGTTCACTTCAGTCTCAGTTCTTTTACCTGATCAGCTATACTAAGATATGAATGGATAGAGAGAGATACACTGTATGTCCCCTGTATGCATCAAGTCAAAAAAGGTTGGGAACCCAAGTATTATAAGAATTATCTGGCTGCCATGAAAGTAAGCCTGCAAAGCATTTTTATTTTCTTTATTATGAAATTCATACTGTATTGCGTTTTTGCCTTACAAGAACTGATCATAAATGACTGTACAAAATATTAAAGTAAATACTCTTGCACTTACTTATATTTTGTGAAAAATGTTTCCCATAATTTAATATTAGAAATCACAGGTATAACTGCTCAGTTTGTTCCACTGCCACCGACTGGCAGCAAGTAATATAGCAAAACCAATAAAAGTACACTATACAAGATGGGATCTGAATGATGAAAGGATTACTAACTTTGTACCTTAAAAACGGCTCACATATTTTCAATCCCATTTCTCCAACAAATCCAATCTACTTTATGATGTCTAGCAACGAAGCTCCATTTCTTTAGAAAATAAATTTTGATATTGCCTGCATGACATCACTTCATCCAGCCCTCAAAAATGGGCCGTACACGGTATCACACAATGACCAATCCTATGTTTAATTTTTTTATGTAATTAGAATAAGATTACCTAAAACTACGCATGCACAATTTGATTGGTCTATTTGCGCTTGCGCAGAATGCGGCACAGATGCCGACATTACCCACACTGAATTCCCATAACGCATGCGCATTTTAATTTCTAATCGGTTAGAGGTAATTGATGTTTACCTATATAGCACATGCGCATCGCGCAGAACAGTCACCATCTTCCAACTGGAGTTGGCCGTGCGGATTGGAAAGCGGTAACGGAGTGAAAGGTAGTGGGTTTGGAAAAATTTAAATTTTCAAAGACAGTTCGCTTAGAAACGGTACGTTTTGGAAACGCGATGGGCATTGTAAATGTCTTTATTTTCATCATATTTTAGATATTTTTGTGACTACAGTTTCCCTTGAAGTATGCACTATTCTGCTCTTTTTGGAGTCGGATTGATTCTTGTGCAAGATCACACCACGTTTAGATCTGGATTTGGTGAATCAATTAAGCTCAGAAAAGAGCCAAATAGTGCATAATTCCACATACGGATCCTAACGAAGGATCTGAAAGCATGTCTATTTTATTCTACTTTATAAAGCGCCAACAAATTCCACAGCGCTATCCATGGGTATAATTGATACAATTATATAATACTAGTCAAACTAATACAGGAGGTATTGAGGGCCCTATTCATGTAGGAATTTACTATCTAGGAGATACATTTGTATTATCAGTAAATATTTACTCCACTCAATATTTGGCAGCATATCAACTCTGTTGCTCTAGTCTCTCTGTTTGGAATATTTGTCATTGGGCACTGTAAAGAGGAACTGTACTGTATATTAACCCCTTAAGGACAAGGCCATTTTTCATTTTTTTACTCTTAAGGTACTGTACCCACACATATTGTATACCATTTTTCTCGCCATTAAATGGACTTTCTTTATTTTCATCATATCTTATAATTTACTATAAACATTTTTTTATCAAATTTAATGGGAAAAATGGAAAAAACACACTTTTTCGAACTTTGACCCCCAAAATCTGTTACACATCTACGACCACCAAAAAAAAAAACGCTAAATAGTTTCTAAATTTTGTCCTGAATTTAGAAATACCCAATGTTTACATGTGCTTTGCTTTTTTTTGCAAGTTTTATAGGACAATAAATACAAGTAGCACTTTGCTATTTCCAAACCATTTTCTCCTGTTAAGTGTAGTCAGTCCACGGGTCATCCATTACTTATGGGATTATATCTCCTCCCTAACAGGAAGTGCAAGAGGATCACCCAAGCAGAGCTGCTATATAGCTCCTCCCCTCTACGTCCTACCCAGTCATTCTCTTGCACCTAACTAATAGATAGGACGTGTGAGAGGACTGGGGTGTGTTAAACTTAGTTTTTATTTCTTCAATCAAAAGTTTGTTATTTTAAACGGCACCGGAGTGTGTTGTTTCTTCTCAGGCAGCATTAGAAGAAGAATCTACCTGAGTTTGTCTATGATCTTAGCGGTCGTAACTAAGATCCACTTGCTGTTCTCGGCCATTCTGAGGAGTGAGGTAACTTCAGAACAGGGTATAGCATGCAGGGCCCACCTGCAAGGAGGTATGTGCAGTATATTATTTTCTAAGGAATGGAATTGACTGAGAAAATACTGCTAATACCGATGTAATGTAAGTGCAGCCTTAAATGCAGTAGTAGTGACTGGTATCAGGCTGATATGTATGTATGTATAATCTGAGGTATTTCTGGGGAATGGAATTTCACTAAGAAAATACTGTCTATATTAAAGTAATATTTGAGCCTGCACTGCAGTGAAAGCGACTAGCAGCAGGCTTATTAATAACACTTCATAATTTTCATTTTTAAAACGTTTACTGGCATGTTAATCGTTTTTTTCTGAGGTACTTGGTGATAAAACTTTATGGGCATGATTTTTACCACATGGCTGTCGTTTGTTTCTGAATAAAAACAGTTTACTGAGCTTCCCCACTGTTGTAATATGAGTGGGAGGGGCCTATTTTAGCGCTTTATTGCGCAGTAAAAATTTAGTCACAGTCTTCCTGTTTCTTCCTCCATGATCCAGGACGTCTCTACAGAGCCCAGGGGTCTCCAAAACTAGTTTTGAGGGAGGTAATCAGTCACAGCAGATCTGTGACAGTGTGTTTGACTGTGATAAAAAACGTTTATTTCAACTGTTATCAGTTTTGGGTATTAAGGGGTTAATCATCCTTTTGCTTGTGGGTGCAATTCTCTGCTAATTTTATACATTTTCTGTTAAAATTTGGTTGTTTTAACATATTTGGTTCATCGTTAATTCAACTGTCACATTTTTATGTTTCTTAAAGGCACAGTAGCGTTGTTTATATAGCTTGTAAATTTATTTAAAAGTTTTTTTCCAAGCTTGCTAGTGTTATTGCTAGTCTGTTTAAACATGTCTGACACAGATGAAGCTGTTTGTTCAATATGTTTAAAGGCCAATGTGGAGCCCAATAGAAATTTGTGCACTCAATGTATAGATGTTACTTTGAATAAAAGTCAAACTTTATATGTGAAAAATATATCACCAGACAACGAGGGGGAAGTTATGCCGACTAACTCTCCTCACGTGTCAGTACCTTCGCCTCCCGCTCAGGAGGTGCGTGATATTGTGGCGCCAAGTACATCAGGGCGGCCCATACAAATCACTTTGCAAGACATGGCTAATGTTATGACTGAAGTACTATACCCCTAAATTCTGGCAATTTAGAGGTAAACGCGATCACTCTGGGGTAAGAACAGAGTGCGCTGATAATAATAGAGCCATGTCTGATACTGCGTCACAATTTGCAGAACATGAGGACGGAGAGCTTCATTCTGTGGGTGACGGATCTGATCCAAGTAAACTGGATTCAGACATTTCAAATTTTAAATTTAAGCTTGAGAACCTCCGTGTATTACTAGGGGAGGTTTTAGCGGCTCTGAATGATTGTAACACGGTTGCAATTCCAGAGAAAGTATGTAGGCTGGATAAATATTTTGCGGTACCGGCGTGTACTGACGTTTTTCCTATACCTAAAAGGCTTACAGAAATTGTTAACAAGGAGTGGGATAGACCCGGTGTGCCTTTTTCACCCCCTCCTATATTTAGAAAAATGTTTCCAATAGACGCCACACGGGACTTATGGCAGACGGTCCCTAAGGTGGAGGGAGCAGTTTCTACTCTGGCTAAGCGCACCACTATCCCGGTGGAGGATAGCTGTGCTTTTTCAGATCCAACCTTAAGAAAATGTTTGTTCAACAAGGTTTTATATTACAACCCCTTGCATGCATTGCGCCTGTCACTGCTGCGGCGGCATTCTGGTTGGAAGAGACCCTTAGCACAGCTCCATTGGATGAGATTATAAACAAGCTTAAAGCCCTTAAGCTAGCTAATTCATTTATTTCTGATGCCGTAGTACACTTAACCAAACTTACGGCTAAGAACTCCGGATTCGCCATTCAAGCGCGTAGAGCGCTGTGGCTTAAATCCTGGTCAGCTGATGTGACTTCTAAATCTAAATTGCTTAATATTCCTTTCAAAGGGCAGACATTATTCGGGCCCGGTTTGAAAGAAATTATCGCTGACATTACTGGAGGTAAGGGCCATGCCCTGCCTCAAGACAGGGCCAAACCAAGGGCTAAACAGTCTAATTTTCGTGCCTTTCGTAACTTCAAGGCAGGAGCAGCATCAACTTCCTCCGCTCCAAGACAGGAAGGAACTGTTGCTCGCTACAGACAGGGCTGGAAACCTAACCAGTCCTTTAACAAGGGCAAGCAGGCCAGAAAACCTGCTGCTGCCCCTAAGACAGCATGAAGTGAGGGCCCCTGATCCGGAAACGGATCTAGTGGGGGGCAGACTTTCTCTCTTCGCCCAGGCTTGGGCAAGAGATGTCCAGGATCCCTGGGCGTTGGAGATCATATCTCAGGGATATCTTCTGGACTTCAAAGCTTCTCCTCCACAAGGGAGATTTCATCTTTCAAGGTTATCAGCAAACCAGATAAAGAAAGAGGCGTTTCTACGCTGTGTACAAGACCTCTTACTAATGGGAGTGATCCACCCAGTTCCGCGGTCGGAACACGGACAAGGATTCTATTCAAATCTGTTTGTGGTTCCCAAAAAAGAGGGAACCTTCAGACCAATCTTGGACTTAAAGTTCCTAAACAAATTCCTAAGGGTTCCATCGTTCAAAATGGAAACTATTCGAACCATCTTACCCATGATCCAAGAGGGTCAGTACATGACCACAGTGGATTTAAAGGATGCCTACCTTCACATACCGATTCACAAGGATCATTACCGGTATCTAAGATTTGCCTTCCTAAACAGGCATTACCAGTTTGTAGCTCTTCCCTTCGGGTTAGCTACGGCTCCAAGAATCTTTACAAAGGTTCTGGGCTCTCTTCTAGCGGTACTAAGACCGCGAGGCATAGCGGTAGCTCCGTACCTAGACGACATTCTGATACAAGCGTCAAGTTTCCAAACTGCCAAGTCTCATACAGAGTTAGTTCTGGCATTTCTAAGGTCGCATGGGTGGAAGGTGAACGTAGAAAAGAGTTCTCTATTGCCACTCACAAGAGTTCCCTTCTTAGGGACTCTTATAGATACTGTAGAAATGAAAATTTACCTGACGGAGGACAGGTTATCAAAACTTCTAAATGCTTGCCGTGTCCTTCATTCCATTCAACACCCGTCAGTGGCTCAGTGCATGGAGGCAATCGGCTTAATGGTAGCGGCAATGGACATAGTACCTTTTGCGCGCCTGCATCTCAGACCGCTGCAATTGTGCATGCTAAGTCAGTGGAATGGGGATTACTCAGATTTGTCCCCTCTGCTAAATCTGGATCAAGAGACCAGAGATTCTCTTCTATGGTGGCTTTCTCTGCACATCTGTCCAAGGGGATGCCCTTCCGC
Organism: Bombina bombina; assembly: GCF_027579735.1. Taxonomy (NCBI): domain Eukaryota; kingdom Metazoa; phylum Chordata; class Amphibia; order Anura; family Bombinatoridae; genus Bombina; species Bombina bombina. Next base: position 1,332,992,923 of record NC_069499.1, read on the forward strand.
AGGCCAGATTGGACGATTGTAACAACAGACGCCAGCCTTCTAGGTTGGGGCGCAGTCTGGAATTCCCTGAAGGCTCAGGGATCATGGACTCAGGAGGAGAGACTCCTTCCAATAAACATTCTAGAATTAAGAGCAATTTTCAATGCCCTTCTGGCTTGGCCTCAGTTAGCAACTCTGAGGTTCATCAGGTTTCAGTCGGACATCATCACGACTGTGGCTTACATCAACCATCAAGGAGGAACAAGGAGTTCCCTAGCGATGATGGAAGTCTCAAAGATAATTCGCTGGGCAGAGTCTCACTCTTGCCACCTGTCAGCGATCCACATCCCAGGCGTGGAGAACTGGGAGGCGGATTTTCTAAGTCGCCAGACCTTTCATCCGGGGGAGTGGGAACTTCATCCGGAGGTGTTTGCCCAACTGCTTCATCATTGGGGCAAACCAGATCTGGATCTCATGGTGTCTCGCCAGAACGCCAAGCTTCCTTATTACGGATCCAGGTCCAGGGACCCGGGAGCGGTACTGATAGATGCTCTGACAGCACCTTGGGTCTTCAACATGGCTTATGTGTTTCCACCCTTCCCGATGCTTCCTCGATTGATTGCCAGGATCAAACAGGAGAGAGCATTGATGATTCTAATAGCGCCTGCGTGGCCACGCAGGACCTGGTATGCAGACCTAGTGGACATGTCGTCCTGTCCACCATGGTCTCTGCCTCTGAGACAGGACCTTCTGATTCAGGGTCCTTTCAAACATCCAAATCTAATTTCTCTGAGGCTGACTGCATGGAGATTGAACGCTTGATTCTATCAAAGCGGGGATTCTCGGAGTCAGTGATTGATACCTTTAATACAGGCTAGGAAACCTGTTACCAGGAAAATTTACCATAAAATATGGCGTAAATACTTATATTGGTGCGAATCCAAGAGTTACTCATGGAGTAAGGTTAGGATTCCTAGGATATTGTCTTTTCTACAAGAAGGTTTAGAAAAGGGTTTATCTGCTAGTTCGTTAAAGGGACAGATTTCAGCTCTGTCTATCCTTTTACACAAACGTCTGGCAGAAGTTCCAGGCTTTTTGTCAGGCTTTGGCTAGGATTAAGCCTGTGTTTAAGACTGTTGCTTCGCCGTGGAGCTTAAACTTAGTTCTTAACGTTCTGCAAGGTGTTCCGTTTGAACCCCTTCATTCCATTGATATCAAGCTGTTATCTTGGAAAGTTCTGTTTTTAATGGCTATTTCCTCGGCTCGAAGAGTCTGAGTTATCGGCCTTACATTGTGATTCTCCTTATCTGATTTTTCATTCAGACAAGGTAGTTCTGCGTACTAAACCTGGGTTCTTACCTAAGGTAGTCACTAACAAGAATATCAATCAAGAGATTGTTGTTCCATCATTGTGCCCTAACCCTTCTTCAAAGAAGGAACGACTTCTGCACAATCTGGACGTCGTCCGTGCCCTGAAATTTTATTTGCAGGCAACTAAAGATTTTCGTCAAACTTCTTCCCTGTTTGTCGTTTATTCTGGACAGAGGAGAGGTCAAAAAGCTTCGGCTACCTCTCTCTCTTTTTGGCTTCGTCGCATAATACGTTTAGCCTATGAGACTGCTGGACAGCAGCCTCCTGAAAGGATTATGGCTCATTCTACTAGAGCTGTGGCTTCCACTTGGGCCTTTAAGAATGAGGCCTCTGTTGAACAGATTTGCAAGGCTGCAACTTGGTCTTCGCTTCATACTTTTTCAAAATTTTACAAATTTGACACTTTTGCTTCTTCGGAGGCTGTTTTTGGGAGAAAGGTTCTTCAGGCAGTGGTTCCTTCCGTGTAAAGATCCTGCCTGTCCCTCCCGTCATCCGTGTACTTTTAGCTTTGGTATTGGTATCCCATAAGTAATGGATGACCCGTGGACTGACTACACTTAACAGGAGAAAATATAATTTATGCTTACCTGATAAATTCATTTCTCCTGTAGTGTAGTCAGTCCACGGCCCGCCCTGTTTTTTACGGCAGGTCTAAATTTTAAATTAAACTCCAGTCACCACTGCACCCTATAGTTTTCTCCTTTCTCGTTTGGTTTCGGTCGAATGACTGGGTATGACGTAGAGGGGAGGAGCTATATAGCAGCTCTGCTTGGGTGATCCTCTTGCACTTCCTGTTAGGGAGGAGATATAATCCCATAAGTAATGGATGACCCGTGGACTGACTACACTACAGGAGAAATGAATTTATCAGGTAAGCATAAATTATATTTTTTTTCTTCCAAAATTAGCGATAGTTATATTACATAGTAACATAGTAACATAGTAGATAAGGTTGAAAAAAGACTGAAGTCCATCGAGTTCAACCTATACAAATCTAAAATACTTACAAAAAGCTCCAGTTAAGCTTAAATAACCCCATTAAAATGTGACCCATTTAATACTAGCAATCATATCCATGAATTTTGTTTATATACAGAAATTTATCCAGACTATTTTTAAATGTATCTATGGTATTGGCATTCACTACCTCCTTTGGTAATGAGTTCCACAATTTTATTGCTCTTACAGTGAAAAAACGTTTCCGTTGCAGGAGATTAAATCTCCTTTCCTCCAACCTTAAATTATGACCTCTTGTCAGAACCAATTTTCTTGGAATAAAAAGAGCTTCTGCCATCTCTGTATATGGGCCTTGAATATATTTATATAAAGTAATCATGTCACCTCTCAAGCGCCTTTTTTCTAAAGAGAACAGACCCAGTTTGGCTAGCCTCTCCTCATAGGTTAATTTCTCCAATCCCCTTATTAGCTTTGTGGCCCTTCTCTGAACTTTTTCTAGTTCTGCAATATCTTTTTTAGCAATCGGTCCCCAGAACTGCACTCCAAACTCAAGGTGAGGTCTTACCAGGGCTTTATATATTGGAACACTGATATCTGTCTGGAATCCCAGAATATTCCTTGACATGTGTATATATATATATTTTTTTAGTAGACAACCCAAAGTATTGATCTAGGCCCATTTTGGTATATTTTTATGCTACCATTTCACCGCCATATGCGATCAAATAAAAAAAATTGTTCACTTTTTCACAAACTAGGTTTCTCACTGAAATTAATTACAAACAACTTGTGCAATTATAGCACAAATGGTTGTAAATGATTCTCTGGGATCCCCTTTGTTCTGAAATAGCAGACATTTATGGCTGTAGCATTACTTTTTGGTAATTAGAAGGCCGCTAAATGCCGCTGGGCAACACACTTGTATTAGGCCCAGCAGTGAAGGGGTTAATTAGGGTTAATTTTAGCTTTAGTGTAGAGATCAGCCTCCCACCTGACACATCCCACTTCTTGATCCCTCCCCCACCCCACAATTGTCCCCGCCATCTTAAGTACTGGTAGAAAGTCAGAAAGTCTGCCAGTACTAAAATAAAAGGCTTTTTTTAATTTTACAAAAATAAAAATATTCTGCTGTTTAGAGCTCTCTAACCCTCCTCCCACTAACTATTTGCCACCATTTTTGGTACTGACAGCTGCCTGCCAGTACCCACTTTGCAATCAAATGTGTGCTTTTTTTTTTTTTTTTTAAATAAACCCCACTTTTTCTGTAGTGTAGCTGCCCCCCTCCTCTACCACCCACAACCCTCTCCCACCACTTCCAATTTGACCACTGCCAGATCGCAGGCGCGCGTGCGCCCGGCATCATGCATAACTGCTGGCCGGAAGTTCGCCAGCGATGGGCCACCCACTCGCCTCCCTGCAGCTGCTCCCACCCACCAACGATCGGCACCATCACTGGCCGATGCAGAGAGAGCCACAGAGTGGCCCTCTCTGCATCGGTGTACCAAAAAGGTATTGCAGTGATGCCTCAATATCGAGGCATCACGGCAATACCTTGAAAGCGGCTGGAAGTGATCAGCATCGCTTCCAGACCCTTTAAACCCCTAACGTCATACAGGGTACGTCGTTGGTCTTTAAAGACCAGTTTGTGTGGCTCCCATATTTAAACATTTGTCGAGCACTGTTCTAAAATATGAGAGGGCAGAGTGTGCATAGGAGGACTCTTTGTACAAGGCTACCCTATCCCATTTTTTTTGCATGTGAGCTCAAGTAGGCACATAGCTTTGGGTTTACCAGATCCTCTCCTTCCCCACCTCCCACATCCTATGATCTCTCTCCTGGTTTTTCATTACTTTACTGCTTTTTTAACATTTTTTTTTTTCTTATTTATCATGTAAGAACTATGATTTTCCCCTAGTTTTGTTTAATGTTAGGAGCCAGGGGTAAAATTCTAGGAGCCAGTAGCTTCCTGACTCAAACTGTTTCCTAAGTAACACAATGACATATACTGTTGGGAAACACACCATTAGATTGTGACATGCTGAGTTCTCCCTTAGAACCCTCCCGTCTAGAGTGCAATAGAATGGGTCTTTGGGGCCTAAGAAAAGCCATTAAAGAGACTTCTGTGTCTATCCCAGCAGTTAGTTATCTTTTCAAAGATTTTATTATAGATTTGTCTATGGTTGTTATATGCTCTCCTTATACTTGTGTTTACTAAAAATAATAAATAAGAATATATAAATGTTGTCTGTTTCTTGTATGTTTTCAGCTCACATTCTGGATTGAGCAGCTTCTTCCAAGCAAGCAGAACCCAGCGCCCAGCCTCAGTTGCAGTTTTAGGTAGGGGTAACGAAGTTTTGCAGGCAGAAACCATAAGACTTCCTGTAGAGCTTGAGGGTGACAGCTCGGATGACACAGTGGAACTAAGTGATGATGAAGATGGGAGCGCCACAGAACCATTAGAAGGAGATGAGGATACAAGACCTGCTGAACCTTCAGAACCAGGTGTGCTATCAGTGGTTATTGTGCAAGAGAATATCCCAAAGAATTTTCATTTATTTTTAAATTTTTTAAATTTTAATAAGTGGATAAAGAGAACGTTCACATATTGAAAGAAGAAATATATTATAAGGTTCTAGTTGTATTTCTACTATTAAAAAGGTGACACCTTTGTCTCCATAATTAATCATTTAGTGGTTCACACGGTATTTCTGAATTGTGTTAATTCTTAGTATGCTTTAATAATTATGAGACCTCTTCTCTGTAATGTTTGGCTGGTAGTTGAACACCACTATTTGTTACATCTAGGGTGCTTAACAGAACTACAGTCTTTGCTCTTGCTTGACATACTCTCCAGGCAGATCATATAGCATAGTGGCCTCTGCTTATTTCACCAGTTTCTTATATTGTAGTTTGTTATACGGATTAGGGATCCAAGAAAGGTTTTGGGGCTTACAAGCTCAGTGTTGATTTACACACTATTTAAGCTAATTATTAGAATTAAAATATCTCACTTTATTAACATATATGCAACACACACACTTAAAATTACAGCTACAGGCTCGGATAAGAGTGGGTTAAATCACATCTAGCTCTATGTTCATAAATCTGATGTCCAGCTAAGAATTAAAAAGTAAGACTAGAGGAACTGAAAGGAGTGATAGATATAGAATCAAAGAACACAGGGAGTCAATTTCCACACTGGCAGATCTATCTATGTGCTCAAAGGCAACCTGCCTACGTACTGCTGTGATTCAACACTGTCAGCCGATTTCTAGCTGTTTCCCTAGTTCAACATATTGTTAGAAACATACATTCAACAAAGTGTAAGTATGGACTCTAAGTTCTAGATTAAATATGCAAAGTGTAGCTCCAACTTGTTTCAAGTCACATTCAGATCAATAAATATCATAATTGCTATCCGTAACAAGAGCTTGCTACAAAGTTTCAAACAAACCCGCTCAAGATCACATGACGAGTTTCATCACTGTGCGTGACTTTTCCAGGGCTTACAGTTTGTGATGAAGGTTTCATTCTAACGTATTCAAACTGACACGAGGTGTACGGTTATATCGGAGGTTTAGGTATTTTTAAAATTGTTTTTTGCCCACATTTAAAAACATTTTAAAAATTGGAGAGTTGATATTTTTGTGCACACTCGTTAAGATTTTTTAACTCGGAGAATGAAGCAGCAAATCCCAAGTATTTTGGTACTAACACTGAATTCCCATAGCTTAGTTCATGGCAATTGGTGGTATACAAACAATGACACTCAACCTCTTTAATTTTGCCTGTCTTTTCTGTATTTGTAAGAATTCCTACTAATCAACTAGTCGCGGCAAACCACCTTTTCCTTGTCAATTTTTTACTTATTTGTATTTAAGGGACATGAAAAGGATATTATAGGCGGCAATGCCCAAAAAGATCATTATACAACAGTTAGTTATTATGGAACTATACAACTATTCTATACAAAAGTTGAAGGAAACAATTGTTTTAATCATATGTAGGGGAACCTCCGTTTTCATTAAAGGGACATTAAACAATAAATACATTTTTTAGAAAATACTATTGAGGTTATTACCCCCTCCCTCTACTCATGAGTGCTGCCATGTTGAAATCTATCTAAACTACATTCCAGTACCGGGGATAGTGGCTTTATTTTGTTTTAGTTTGTTAGATGTGGTATAAGTTTATAATTTGGGAATTTACGCATGATCTAATATGACTAAAGTCTAGAAATGTTTAACTAACGTGCAATTCCTATTTACTTATCTTATTACTCTAAACCACAGAGGAATTGTGTTGAATCAGTAGAATTTATTAACACGTTAAGGTATAGGCCGGTAATATTATCATTTAGTTTATAGATCACTGTTATTATTGTTGCAATTGGTATCTCCCTCAGTTTTCGCCTAGAATACTCTGTTATCACTCACGGTATAGGCCGGTAACGTCTCAGGTAGTAGTGGTTATCACCAGCTATAACAACCTTATAATATACATTATCTTAAGTACCCTAATAGTGTACATTACTAATTCAGGTATAGGCTGGTATGTTATAACACCTGGTTGGGGCAATTGCCGTATAATCAGTAACCGCATTGAATTTATAAGCACTGGCGAGTAACACGTCTGAGGGATTAATACCTAATGTAATTTATAACTTATATTATAAAACTTAAGGTATAGGCCGGTATCTAACTTTTCTAGTGATAGCCTTCACGACGTTTGCAAATAGTTACAACATCATTATTAATCTAAGATACAGATCATTACTTAACCCTCTAAGTTATAGCCTTATCGGTACTTGTAAATAACCACTCCCAGCATTTGAATATACTTTCAGTGCAATGCACGTTAAATTAGAGGAATAGGCCGGTAACACAATACATTTATCTGTTGTAATGCTGACGAAGTGCCGTATAGCACTTGACAGCACCAACATCTTTTTTCTGATAATTCCTAGTTTAAATGGTGAGAAGCACACTCCTTCTAATTTTCGGCATTAGCAGGGGACACATTTTTCATTAGATTCAGCATAAGTCAGCAATATATTAAAGATTTATATACATACAAGGCTCTAATGCTGTACAATACCTATATTAAGCTGAATGTAGATTCCAGATATGGAATCTGAAGGTAGATGCTAATAATACTCCCAATTTATCGTCTCACCATTAATGTGAGAGATTAGAATTGAGTATGTACGGTATGATCAGCATCTCCTTCTGATAACATATTTAGTCAGCTAGGAGTGTCAAAATACTACGTGCCTATTAATTTCTCCTTATAGACAGAACATGTTCTGAGCGCGATATTGGAGGGTACAGGAGACATGATACTTTGTCTACATGCTAACAGTATGATGGAGTAGAATACAGCACACGATGGTGCTTCTATCACATTTTCTATAATTACAAACCTAAGTTGGGCAGCTATAAATGCCAACTAAAACGAACTGAATACTTAGTGGCACCAATAGCAGATTTTTGTAGATTATATAATACGAGGTTGAAGTGCATCAGTGGTACCTGTTAACACCTTTCAACATTCTAATACTTATATATATTGTGAGTACGGTAATTAAAGGTACAGGCCCGCATTTGAGTTCATTTATCTAAATATTATAACGGTATAAGAGCTGAACTCAGTATATGCTGATACTCATAACTGACATTTTTAATCTTAACATAAATGTTTGCCTGCCTACTCAGCCCATAACCTCTAAATTAATCTGTCAACACAGTTTACACTATTCAGGATACTAAGTGGCAATCCTTTATTTCATACAATTATTCCTGTATCAGTACTTTTTCTCTGTGGACGCTTAGTCATAATGATTTGATTGATTTATACCTATCTAACGTTGATTTTAAATGTGTTTCTTTGTGTGTATATATTTTTAATCTAGCTATTAAAGGTTATATTTTATTGATTTAGCTCTGTACTCTACATTAATGTCTTAACTCTATCAAGCTATAATCAACCCACAGGAATGTGAGTGCTACATAGGTGTACATTTTCATCAGTTTTTTACTGATTTTAGTACATTCCAGTACCGACCTAGTAATCTAGGTTCCATTATGGTGCATGATTAGATCAAGGAGCATGAAATGCATTTAATGTACAGTTTAAACAAAATATTTAAATGTTCTCTCTCAATTTAAAAAGGCCACTCATGGACCACATGCAAGATAAATAATATAAGCTTCCATAGTAAATATGAGGTCACATGTGGACCCCATTCTTTTGTGACATTAGAACCCCATGGTTTGAGAGAGAATTTCAAAATGTCTTGAGATTCATTGGCCCCTGAAGAAATAAACTCTTACAGCAATAAATTTTGCCCCAAATGGTAAATAGAGGTCTCTCATGGACCCCCCTGCTTAAAATTATGGAATAAGGGGTATTGGAAGGAGAAATAAAAACATAGGGGGGGTCTCTTTTGGCTCAAAATATATGAAAACATATGTATATAAATATATCTATCATCAATTTACCATGGGGAGTTCGATATAATACAAATATCTTGCCATTGCGAAAGAGAATACTTAAATATTAAACATTTTATAGAGCCTTCAATATGTAAAATAAATATTTTACATTGAATAAATGTTAGAACTCTAAAACAAAATTAATTTTACTTAATGTAGAAACATACCTTGTGCTTTTGTGTTATTTGTACTGCAAGTCTCTCTTTGGTATGTGAATTGGGTCCCTGCATTCAAATCCTGCCAATTTCCCTGCTTTTGTGTTATTTGTACTGCAAGTCTCTCTTTGGTATGTGAATTGGGTCCCTGCATTCAAATCCTGCCAATTTCCCTGCTTTTGTGTTATTTGTACTGCAAGTCTCTCTTTGGTATGTGAATTGGGTCCCTGCATTCAAATCCTGCCAATTTCCCTGCTTTTGTGTTATTTGTACTGCAAGTCTCTCTTTGGTATGTGAATTGGGTCCCTGCCACTGTTCCCTTTAAGGTGCGCGGTAGGGCGGCTGCGCACCTTCCCTCTCGGTGTAGCGCAGTCAGCACATCAGGCCGCGCAACACCGGAGGCTAAGACACTGACTCCTGCTGTGACTGTTTCCACTCTACTTATGATCGACAGCGCGTGAGCTCTCAACTTCAAAGTTAAAGATGCAGTGTGCTAATTAACAGTATTCTATCAATTGTGTGTTGGTCAAGAAAGATTCCTATAGCCGCTTTTGTTAAAGTTAACTGTGTAGTATCTGTTATTAGCTTAGTCTATTTCAGATGATATCCGTTACTCTCTCAACAGTTGATTTATTCTGCTGTATTACTTCGGAGATTACCTATACCCGCTCTTAGTACAGTTATCTTAGCAGCACCTGTAATTGGTAGTTGAAAATAATATCCGTTACTGTCTAAGCAGTTTGTTTGCTCCCCACCTGAGCGCTATGTAGCAACAGCTGTAGGGTACCGTACCAGTATTACAATGCTGTAGCAGAACCTACAAATGGTAGGAGGTCAGGTCACTATCTGTTGCTACCTATCACTCGCTAGTAGCTACTTGTTTTTCTTTACCGCAGAGCTCCAGGTGTGATGCCTGTTAATATGCTCCTTGTAACACCCACTGATGACCGTGTGCAGTACTCTCTTCAAGGAGCACTGAGCATGGATTTTAGGCATAGTTATAACATTTGTGCATTACAGAATGATCTAACAAACTGAAGCATTTTTTATTATATTAGAATGTGTTTTTAGGGTGGTCCATTGTTATATAGACAGTACATTTTTATGATGCCTTAGCTATGAACTGACATACTTGGTTTGTGAGGAAGCAATATAGTATGAGCCTGTTAACTATGGGGAACTGTATTAATTAAATGGTTGGTGTTAAGAATAGTAAGATGGGTCCACCAGGAATGTTATGGGGAGGTGCAGAAAAGCGTTAATGTACGGATATCATATGTGATATTGCCCTGTTTTCAGACGTACTCATACATAGTACATATGACATGGAAGATGGAGGCAGTAGTGACTGTATGGTCAGAGAAAAGGACCATAAATGGACATTAGAATAAACTGTGTGTGTTCCAGACTAGAGATAAAACTCATGAATGTTCGTGCTTGTCATTTGCTGATAGAGGGTTAGGTTGAGCACACAGCATCACTGGTTAGGAGAGGAAAGTAGCTCTTTGGTAAATCGGCTTTTCCCTGTAACGAACCCACATCCGGAAAACAGTATCTTCTTTGCATCCGAAAAGTGATATTGTAGTTAACGGGAGCAATTTATATGTGTGTTGGTGCAAACCTAAATAATACTATTGCCTTATGCTGCATCAGCAGTGGTGGTCTAGCTATACGGAGCACTGGCTCAATCCGTCTGTAAGGAGTATAAGCGATACATTTAGTCATTTAGATCCAAATTATATGGACAATAGCTACTCTGCCAACATTTTCCAGACAGAAGGCATCCAAGTTAGTAATCTGCATGTACGGAACCACTTCCATGAACGTTTAATATTTCTCACTGAACCTATCTAAGCTTGGATTAACACAAATTGCTTGCTTTACAGTTCACTGCTTCAACTTTATGAACTTGCACATGACTATTTATCTATCTACTCTCGACTAGGGAACACATTTGTATTCCTGATCTTCAATTACATTTCAAGTTACCATACACAATTAATCCAAGCTTAGATAGGTTCAGTGAGAAATATTAAACGTTCATGGAAGTGGTTCCGTACATGCAGATTACTAACTTGGATGCCTTCTGTCTGGAAAATGTTGGCAGAGTAGCTATTGTCCATATAATTTGGATCTAAATGACTAAATGTATCGCTTATACTCCTTACAGACGGATTGAGCCAGTGCTCCGTATAGCTAGACCACCACTGCTGATGCAGCATAAGGCAATAGTATTATTTAGGTTTGCACCAACACACATATAAATTGCTCCCGTTAACTACAATATCACTTTTCGGATGAAAAGAAGATACTGTTTTCCGGATGTGGGTTCGTTACAGGGAAAAGCCGATTTACCAAAGAGCTACTTTCCTCTCCTAACCAGTGATGCTGTGTGCTCAACCTAACCCTCTATCAGCAAATGACAAGCACGAACATTCATGAGTTTTATCTCTAGTCTGGAACACACACAGTTTATTCTAATGTCCATTTATGGTCCTTTTCTCTGACCATACAGTCACTACTGCCTCCATCTTCCATGTCATATGTACTATGTACGAGTACGTCTGAAAACAATGCAATATCACATATGATATCCGTACATTAACGCTTTTCTGCACCTCCCCATAACATTCCTGGTGGACCCATCTTACTATTCTTAACACCAACCATTTAATTAATACAGTTCCCCATAGTTAACAGGCTCATACTATATTGCTTCCTCACAAACCAAGTATGTCAGTTCATAGCTAAGGCATCGTAAAAATGTACTGTCTATATAACAATGGACCACCCTAAAAACACATTCTAATATAATAAAAAATGCTTCAGTTTGTTAGATCATTCTGTAATGCACAAATGTTATAACTATGCCTAAAATCCATGCTCAGTGCTCCTTGAAGAGAGTACTGCACACGGTCATCAGTGGGTGTTACAAGGAGCATATTAACAGGCATCACACCTGGAGCTCTGCGGTAAAGAAAAACAAGTAGCTACTAGCGAGTGATAGGTAGCAACAGATAGTGACCTGACCTCCTACCATTTGTAGGTTCTGCTACAGCATTGTAATACTGGTACGGTACCCTACAGCTGTTGCTACATAGCGCTCAGGTGGGGAGCAAACAAACTGCTTAGACAATAACCTAAGAAGTAATATAAAACACAGTAGATTACACTTAGTCAGCGCTGCACCTTAAAGGGAACAGTGACTAGTCTGTGACCGTCTGCTGTGATTGACTAGCAGCTTCAGCAAGACCCCTCCCAGCCGGTGACATCAAAATGAAAATAGCCTATGCGAGGCTACTCACGGCTTACTGGCAGGCAGAGTTGAGAGAAGCTGTCATCCCCATGGTGACTGACAGGCTCAGGTTAGTGCACCTACAACGGCTTAGTGCTTTCTGACACCAGCTGTCAAATTGTGAGGTGAGTTATGGTGCCTCTTCATAACGAGTTTGTTTTTAGCACTACTAAAAAAAATATTATTTTGTTCAAGAATGTGTTTCACATCATATTATGAGGTGAAACACATTATTGAACAAAATAATATTTTTTTTTAGTGGCAGGTTCCTAATTCAAAAATGTTATGCTGTGCAGTTTGTTAGATGTTCCTATATATGTGTATCAAGATTCCTCACAAATTCCTCACCTACATAAAAGTTATTTCTCAATTGATAGACAATGTGCAAAATGTCTTTCACCTAGAAATAAAAATTAAGCGCTCCAATGATGGAAGATAACCATATATATATATATATATATGCCCCCACAGCCTCCCCACCAGCCTCCCATCATAGCCATTTCAGTTGCCTTTGTTGTATTTTAATGACCTATTTTATAATTGGTGGAATAAATGGTCTTATTTTACTTTAAGCTCTTCTGTCAGGAGGACTTCCTTTTTTACTTACATATATATATATATATATATATATATATATATATATATATATATATATATATATATATATATATATATATATATACACATACTATATATATATATATATATATATATATATATATATATATATATATATATTATATATATTTATATATATATTATAGTGGTCAGTATGTGGTTCCTATAAAGGTATGCAATGGTCAGATTGTGACCACTGTATAGTCCTGCAGCAAATACTCAGTATGTAAAGTGCTGCAATAGTAAAGCAGTCCATCAAGAATGAAACCTGAAAGTGTTATATATATATATATATATATATATATATATATAAATATATATATATATATATATATATATATATATATGAGATATATATATGAGATATATATGTGAGATATATATATATTATATAGTTTATATATATATATATATATATATATATATAATTTTAAGCAAGATATATATGTACAGTATGTATGTGTGTCTTTGTATCGGATCTTTAGAAACAGATTTTAAATCCATTTGTTAGGCCAGTGTGTGTGTGGAAGAGAATTGAACTTTTGTGATTCAGATAGAGAATGCAATTCGTTACAATTACCTCCTATTATCAAATTGTGCTTTGTTCTTTCAGAATCCTTTGCTAAAGAGTAAACCTAGGTTGGCTCAGGTGGACAAGGTTTAAAGGGACAGCCTAGTCCAAATTGAACTTTCATGGTTCAGATAGGGCATGTAGTTTTTTAACAACTTTCCAATTTACTTTTATCATCAAATTGGCTTTGTGCTCTTGATATTCTTTGTTGAAAGCTAAACCCAAGTATTCTGATAAACTGATTTCTAAACCCTTAAAGGCTGCCTTTTATCTGAATGCATCTGATGGTTTTTCACAGCTAGGGTGCATTAGTTCATGTGTGCCATATAGATAAGATTGTGTTCACGCCCGTGGAGTTACTTATGAGAGGGCACTGATTGACTAAAATGCAAGTCTTTAAATAGAACTAAGATAAGGGGGCAGTCTGCAGAAGCTTAGATATAGGTAATCACAGAGCTAAAAAGTATATTATTATAACCCTGTTGGTTTTGCAAAACTGGGTAATGGGTAATAAGGGGATTATCTTTATTTTTAAACAATAACAATTCTGGAGTAGACTGTCCCTTTAAGTGTTTAGGAAAAAGAGAGGGCAGAGGGGTTGCATATTCATTTATAAATAGGGTGTCTACATTTCTCAAATTTACCATATTTTAAACTAAAAAGGCAAATAAAAAAAATAAAAGACTGTATAAATAAAAATTAAAAATTAAAAAAAAAATGACCTTTAAATAAAAAAACATATTTAGCAAATAGAATCATTAGCCAAGAAATAAATTACATTTTAAAGGACATACAACAGAATTATATTTCTCTCATGAATCATATACAGCATGTATGTCCTTCCAATTTACTTCTATTAGCAAATTTTCTTTATTCTCCTGGTAACCTTTGTTGAAGGAGCAGTAATGCACTACTGGGAGATAGCTGATCATATCAGATGAGCTAATGACAAAAGTCATATATGTGCAGCGAGCAATCACCAGCTAGCAGTGTTTCACCTGAATGAATCAAAGCATTAAGATGAAACTAAGGTTATTATGCAAAAAGGTACCTCCAAATCTAGGTATGTTTAGTGAAAAATATAATGATCCTCAATTAAAAAACTGAGAGAAATGTAGGTAACCTAAATATTCCACTATGTAGGGCTATGTTATTGTTTATATATATATATAGATGTTCATTGTCATTAATTCTAAGTTAATTTTTTATAACTAGAAAAAAATGTTTGATATATTCAAAAAGAGATCTGCTACCCCTAAGGAAGGAAGTAGAGCACCAGCACCACCACTTCCAGTGCCAGCGTTTGAAAAAAAAAGCCGTTCAAGTTTCAAGGAAGCTTAGTTAGCCGAAATGGTTGAAACTGATTCACACACATCAGTAAAGAAGATTCGCATTCGACTTGGGGAGATATTTACATATAAACCTGATGTTGGCGTGATCTGTACAGTATGCGCTGAAGGGAAAGTTGCTACTGCTTTCTCTACCGGTAAGACCTGGGATGACGGATGGAAACTTGATTACATGAAGCGTCATCTAGCAACCAAGATACATTTGTCTGCTGTGCAAGCTCTTAGGGAAAAGAATTCTGCTAGCAAATCTCTGTTTGGATTGCGTGGCATGTTAACTGAAACTGCCAAAGAGAAAGCGGATAGATTGGCCTTGGCTGAACGCCAACGTGCAAATGCTGATGAAATAAAAATTCTTATAAGAGATGTACTTCTGGCTGTGAAACTGAACAGTTCGATGCTATCAGTACAAGAAATTCATGACCATATGGCTCGTTATGTCAAGATTCCAGATAGCTGGAGAAGCAAGAATTATGCTTTTGAATTCCTCAACTCAATCAGCTCTATCATAAGAGAAGAAATAATGGCGGAAGTTCGTAATGCAAAATTTCATACACTGATTGTTGATGAAAGCACTGATATCTCAGTGAGCAAGATGCTAATTATTTACTTTAAATACAGAGTGGCATCAACTACAACCTACAAAACAGTGTTTGGTGGAATAGTAAAACTGATAGCTGGCAATGCAGAAACGGTTACCTCTGCAATTATCAATTTCTACAGCACCTATGAGTTAGATTTAAAGAAAATAGTTATGTTTACCTCTGATGGTGCTTCTGTAATGTTGGGCAAGAATAATGGTGTTGCAACACGGCTTAAGAAATATGTTCCACACTTGATTGAACAACATTGTGTTGCCCATCGTGAAGATTTAGGCATAGGCGATGCCTGGAAACAAGTACCTTTAATAAAAGAAATTGAAACTTTATTGAGAACTGTCTATGGCTGGTTCTGTCGATCTTCAACAAGAAAAGGAAAATTACATGAAATTGCCTCAGTTGCCCAGTGTGATGTGGTATCATTTAAGCCAATCAATGAAGTACGATGGCTGTCAAAGCATTTTGCTCTTGCGGCACTAATGCGCAATTATGATCCACTTCTTAAGTATTTTGAACATGAAAAAGAGGAGAATGATCCAATTGCAAAATACTGCTTCAAGAAGATGTCTGACCACAACTACCACATTTCTCTGGCTGTGTTAAATGATGTTCTTGGTGATCTTGCAGACTTGTGCAAGTCCTTACAGAAAAGTAGTCTGACTACCATAGAAGCAATACAGCTTGCAATGGCCAAGATTCAGAAGATAAACAATCAGTACCTTAGTGAAGCTGTGTATTGGAGTAGCACAGTGAGGAATCTAATTTCCCTATATAAAAAAGAAACACCATTCAACCAGCAACCTGTTTTACAGTTTATTTCCCTTGTTTGTGAGCACATGAGAAAAAGATTCCCTGAAAATGAATTAAAGGAATGGGAATGTTTTGAATTTGGTGTGATGTCCCCTGATGCCAAACCACTGAGTTTCAACTTTGGAGTAGAAAAAGTTGAAAGGCTTGTTGAAAAATACAAGCATGTGTTAAAATTTGAAGATAGAGAAGAAGCGGCTGATATTATTGATTCTGTTGTTAACCAATACAATGATTATAAATATTTAGTCATAGAGAAAATAAAATCTGGAACATTTAAAACATTTCAAGACCTGGTCAATTTCACTCTTCAAAATCATGCTGATCACTGTATGGTATCTCAGCTTGTGGATATCTGTGCAACATTTCAGGCATCCAGTGCAGATTGCGAAAGGGGATTCAGCCTTATGAATAATATTAAAACCAAATCGAGGAACAGACTAGAAGAGAAACATCTTGATATGCTGATGTTTACAAAGTCTTATCTTCTTCAGTGTGACTCTGTTAATCTTGATAAAGTGTACATGCACTGGAGAAGTTGCAAAGACAGAAGAGAGAAGAATACAGCACAGAAGAGGAGTTGGGGTGAAGAAGATGAGGATGACATCAACACAGAGTCTGGAGAACCTATGGGGCACTTAGGCTTTGTTCCCTGTGACTCCAGAGAAACTGTACCACACTCGAGCCCTGTTCCTTATGAGTCTACACCGCACTCAAGCACGTTTCTATTAGACTAATAGTACAAATCCAGTAAAAAAAATCTTTAAAATGTTAAACTAATGTTTTTTCATATGTATGAGTAAAAAATATGTTGCTATTAAGTATATTAGGTATTTGCTATAGTATTGATAGAGCCAGTTATCATTCAGAGGTTATGCATCAGAAAAAATAGAACATACTACATTAAAATAATTTCACAAAAAATAATTCAAGAAGACATTCTGTGTTTTATTTTGGTATGGTTGTGGTGGCTGATAATATACTAATAACATGAATCGGATAACTGGTTAAAATTTACTCTAAGGTTAAATATTAGCTATTCTTCTCTACTCGCTCAGTGGTGCACACAGTACCGAGTACACAGTATCAAGTCCGCACACAGAAAAAAATAATTGCACACGAAGAAAAAAAATTAGAGGGAACATTGGTCCCTGCATTCAAATCCTGCCAATTTCCCTGCTTTTGTGTTATTTGTACTGCAAGTCTCTCTTTGGTATGTGTATATGTATATTGAGCACATAATTTTAGGTTGTTAAAATTAAGTCCTGAATTTATTGTAATGTTATTCCCAATGTCTTATGTCTGTTTTGTTAATTGCCATGTGATGTTCAATCCTTATCAATACTTGCTATTATTCTTAAATTTATAAGTTGTCTTATACCATAGCTTCCTCCTCAGCCACATTTTACTGTCTGTTTACTTAACTTCTCACCCTGACCAGGCCAGGATCTAACATTCCAATTGGCCTTTCAAATTGTATTTTAAGTAGCAATCAACTAAATCTAGTGGACTCAGCTGACTGCCCTGCCTGTATATATTTCACACTAGTTTGGGAGGTGCATTGCACATGGGGTGCATTGCCTGGGCAGTGTGCATTGTAACAATAGCATATGTTCACATTTCTAAAGTGAACATTTTAGAAATGAGGCACTAAGATAAGAATTATACAAGGATTGGGCAAGGGGCAAGACCAGAAGGTAAGTACTCTTGTAATATTGTGTTTCATGTATCTCATTGTATCCTTTTGTAAGTGCTGCTGTAATATTGTGTCTTATGTGTTTAATTGGTTCCCTCTTTTGTAATAATGCTCAATATCTTCATATTCCTTTTTGCTACCTCTTGTCTCTATAACAAACTACATTATTCAATTACCTCTCCCTCTCCAACTGCAATGTTCATTAGCCCATCTCTCTTAAACTTAGCTTACTTTTGTACTCATGAACTTTACCTATTCCTAAATTCTCTCTCTCCCTTGCACTTCAGCCCAAAAACAGTCTCATTACTGCAAATCTGCATCTCATCTCTTGTCACTCTCCCTCTTGCTCATACTAGCTGCTGGCCCCCACAATTTCCTAGCCTTGCACATCCATGTGTGCCTTTCAATAGACTTCATAAACAAAACTCTGGTAAGCTTAATCTCATTCCTCCATCTAAAATCACCTCCCTCTTCACTTGTGCACTCTGGAACTCTTGCTCTGTTTGCAACAATCTCACTTCTATCCATGATCTCTTTATCTCCCACTCTCTTAACCTTCTGGCTCTTACAGAAACCTGGCTCTCTGCTTCAGACACAGCATCCACTGCTGCACTGTCACATGGGGTCTCCATTTCAGCCACACTCCTAGGTCTGGCAATAGACAAGGAGGTGGTGTTTCCCTCACATTTATCTTCATTTGAAGCACACCTGATTTGTTTATTCTCTCCCCTCTCTATACGTGTTGCAGTCATATACTGCCCTCCCTGGCTCCCCAACTCAATTTTTAGATCACTTTGCTGCTTGGCTTCCTTATTTCTCTTGCAAGGTGTATCCAGTCCACGGATTCATCCTTTACTTGTGGGATATTCTCATTCCCTACAGGAAGTGGCAAAGAGAGCACACAGCAGAGCTGTCCATATAGCTCCCCCTCTAGCTCCACCCCCCAGTCATTCTCTTTGCCGGCTCTAAGCACTAGGGTCTCTCTACAGGAGGGTAAAGTGAATGTGGTGTTAGAATTGTAGTTTTATATCTTCAATCAAACGTTTGTTATTTTTAAATGTTACCGGTTTGTACTATTTACTCTCTAGCAGAAAAGTGATGAAGATTTCTGCTGAGAGGAAAATGATTTTAGCATGTTGTAACTAAAATCCACTGCTGTTCCCACACAGGACTGAGGAGTACCAGAAAACTTCAGTTGGGGGGAACAGTTTGCAGGCTTGACTGCAATGAGGTATGTTCAGTCATTTGTTTCTAGACAAGACTGAGATAATGCTAGAAGACTGACAAGATCCCCATGTGGGGAGGGTAAGCTATGTTCTGAGACTTAGTAAAGAATTGAATGCTTACAGGGCTAATTAGGCTGGTTGACAGTAATTCAGGGCAATCGATTATTTGTTTAAGAAATACTCGTTAGACACTTTTTTAAGCACTTTGGAGTGTTTTTCTGGGGTTATTATCCACCTGGCAAAAATTTAGTCACTTGGAAGTGATTTTTGTAGGCCTCACAACTCCGGAGTGGAGTGGGAGGGGCCTAATTTCGCGCCTCAGATGCGCAGTTAGAATTGAAAGACAGTTCATGCAGCTTTTTGTGCTTCTTAAGGGCACAGTAGCGTTTTTTATATTGCTTGTAAATTTATTTAGAAAAGTATTTCCAAGCTTGCTAGTCTCATTGCTAGTCTGTTTAAACATGTCTGACACAGATGAATCTCTTTGTTCACTATGTTTAAAGGCCAATGTGGAGCCCAATAGAAATTTGTGTACTAATTGCATTGATGTTACTTTAAATAAAAGTCAATCTTTACTTGTAAAGAAATTATCACCAGACAACGAGGGGGAAGTTATGCCGACTAACTCTCCTCACGTGTCAGTACCTTCGCCTCCCGCTCAGGAGGTGCGTGATTTTGTGGCGCCAAGTACATCAGGGAGGCCCTTACAAATCACTTTGCAAGACATGGCTACTGTTATGACAGAAGTATTATCTAAATTGCCAAAATTAAGAGGCAAGCGCGATAGCTCTGGCGCGGATGATGTGAGAGCCATGTCAGATACTGCGTCACAGTTTGCAGAACATGAAGACGGAGAGCTTCATTCTGTGGGTGACGGATCTGATCCAGGGAGACTGGATTCAGAGATTTCTAATTTTAAATTTAAGCTTGAGAACCTCCGCATATTGCTAGGGGAGGTATTAGCGGCTCTGAATGATTGTAACACGGTTGCAATTCCAGAAAAATTATGTAGGTTGGATAGATACTATGCGGTACCGGTGTGTACTGACGTATTTCCTATACCTTAAAAGGCTTACAGAGATTATTAGCAAGGAGTGGGATAGACCTGGTGTGCCTTTTTCCCCTCCTCCCATATTTAGGAAAATGTTTCCTATAGACGCCACCACACGAGACTTATGGCAGACGGGCCCTAAGGTGGAGGGAGCAGTTTCTACTTTAGCTAAGCGTACCACTATCCCGGTGGAGGATAGTTGTGCCTTTTCAGATCCAATGGATAAAAAAATTAGAGGGTTACCTTAAGAAAATGTTTGTTCAACAAGGTTTTATCTTACAGCCCCTTGCATGCATTGCGCCTGTCACTGCTGCAGCGGCATTCTGGTTTGAGTCTCTGGAAGAGGCCATTCGCACAGCTCCATTGGATGAAATTATGAACAAGCTTAAAGCACTTAAGCTAGCTAACGCATTTGTTTCTGATGCCGTCGTACATTTAACCAAACTTACGGCTAAGAACTCCGGATTCGCCATCCAAGCGCGCAGAGCGCTATGGCTTAAATCCTGGTCAGCTGACGTGACTTCTAAATCTAAATTGCTTAATATTCCTTTCAAAGGGCAGACCTTATTCGGGCCCGGCTTGAAAGAAATTATAGCTGACATTACGGGAGGTAAGGGCCATGCTCTACCTCAGGACAGGGCCAAATCAAAGGCCAAACAGTCTAATTTTCGTGCCTTTCGTAACTTCAAGGCAGGAGCAGCATCAACTTCCTCCGCTCCAAAACAGGAAGGAGCTGTTGCTCATTACAGACAGGGCTGGAAAGCTAACCAGTCCTGGAACAAGGGCAAGCAGGCCAAGAAACCTGCTGCTGCCCCCAAGACAGCATGAAGAGAGGGCCCCCTATCCGGAAACGGATCTAGTGGGGGGCAGACTTTCTCTCTTCGCCCAGGCTTGGGCAAGAGATGTCCAGGATCCCTGGGCGTTGGAGATCATATCTCAGGGATATCTCCTGGACTTCAAAACTTCTCCTCCACAAGGGAGGTTTCATCTTTCAAGGTTATCAGCAAACCAAATAAAGAAAGAGGCGTTTCTACGCTGTGTACAAGACCTCTTAGTAATGGGGGTGATCCACCCAGTTCCGCGGACGGAACACGGGCAAGGATTCTATTCAAATCTATTTGTGGTTCCCAAGAAAGAGGGAACCTTCAGACCAATCTTGGACTTAAAAATCCTAAACAAATTCCTAAGAGTTCCATCATTCAAAATGGAAACTATTCGAACCATTCTTCCCATGATCCAAGAGGGTCAGTACATGACCACAGTGGACTTAAAGGATGCCTACCTTCACATACCGATTCACAAGGATCATTATCGGTACCTAAGATTTGCCTTCCTAGACAGGCATTACCAGTTTGTAGCTCTTCCCTTCGGATTAGCTACGGCTCCAAGAATCTTTACAAAGGTTCTGGGCTCACTTCTGGCGGTACTAAGACCGCGAGGCATAGCGGTGACTCCGTACCTAGACGACATTCTGATACAAGCGTCAAGTTTTCAAACTGCCAAATCTCATACAGAGATAGTTCTGGCATTTCTGAGGTCGCATGGGTGGAAGGTGAACGTGGGAAAGAGTTCTCTTTTACCACTTACAAGGGTTCCCTTCCTAGGGACTCTTATAGATTCTGTAGAGATGAAAATTTACCTGACGGAGGCCAGGTTATCAAAACTTCTAAATGCTTGCCGTGTCCTTCATTCCATTCCACACCCGTCAGTAGCTCAGTGCATGGAAGTAGTCGGCTTAATGGTAGCGGCAATGGACATAGTACCATTTGCGCGCCTGCATCTCAGACCGCTGCAATTGTGCATGCTAAGTCAGTGGAATGGGGATTACTCAGATTTGTCCCCCCTGTTAAATCTGGATCAAGAGACCAGAGATTCTCTTCTATGGTGGCTTTCTCGGCCCCATCTGTCCAAGGGGATGACCTTTCGCAGGCCAGATTGGACGATTGTAACGACAGACGCCAGCCTTCTAGGTTGGGGCGCAGTCTGGAAATCCCTGAAGGCTCAGGGGTTATGGACTCAGGAGGAGAAACTCCTCCCAATAAATATTCTGGAGTTAAGAGCAATATTCAATGCTCTTCTAGTTTGGCCTCAGTTAGCAACTCTGAGGTTCATCAGATTTCAGTCGGACAACATCACGACTGTGGCTTACATCAACCATCAAGGGGGAACCAGAAGTTCCCTAGCGATGTTGGAAGTCTCAAAGATAATTCGCTGGGCAGAGTCTCACTCTTGCCATCTGTCAGCGATTTACATCCCAGGCGTGGAGAACTGGGAGGCGGATTTTCTAAGTTGCCAGACTTTTCATCCGGGGGAGTGGGAACTTCATCCGGAGGTCTTCGCTCAACTGATTCATCGTTGGGGCAAACCAGATCTGGATCTCATGGCGTCTCGCCAGAACGCCAAGCTTCCTTGTTACGGATCAAGGTCCAGGGACCCGGGAGCGGTGCTGATAGATGCTCTGACAGCCCCTTGGGTCTTCAACATGGCTTATGTGTTTCCACCATTTCCGATGCTTCCTCGATTGATTGCCAAGATCAAACAGGAGAGAGCTTCGGTGATTCTGATAGCGCCTGCGTGGCCACGCAGGACCTGGTATGCAGACCTAGTGGACATGTCGTCCTGTCCACCATGGTCTCTGCCTCTGAGACAGGACCTTCTAATTCAGGGACCTTTCAAACATCCAAATCTAATTTCTCTGAGGCTGACTGCATGGAGATTGAACGCTTGATTCTATCAAAGCGTGGCTTCTCGGAGTCGGTTATTGATACCTTAATACAGGCTAGGAAACCTGTTACCAGAAGAATTTACCATAAGATATGGCGTAAATATTTATATTGGTGCGAATCCAAGAGTTACTCATGGAGTAAGGTTAGGATTCCTAGGATATTGTCTTTTCTACAAGAGGGTTTAGAAAAGGGCTTATCTGCTAGTTTGTTAAAGGGACAGATTTCTGCTCTGTCTATTCTTCTACACAAACGTCTGGCAGAAGTTCCAGACGTTCAGGCTTTTTGTCAGGCTTTAGCTAGGATTAAGCCTGTGTTTAAGACTGTTGCTCCGCCGTGGAGCTTAAACTTAGTTCTTAACGTTCTTCAAGGCGTTCCATTTGAACCCCTTCATTCCATTGATATCAAGCTGTTATCCTGGAAAGTTCTGTTTTTGATGGCTATTTCCTCGGCTCGAAGAGTCTCTGAGTTATCTGCCTTACATTGTGATTCTCCTTATCTGATTTTTCATTCAGACAAGGTAGTTCTGCGTACTAAACCTGGGTTCTTACCTAAGGTAGTTACTAACCGGAATATCAATCAAGAGATTGTTGTTCCATCATTGTGTCCTAACCCTTCTTCAAAGAAGGAACGACTTTTGCATAATCTGGACGTAGACCGTACCCTGAAGTTCTATTTGCAGGCAACTAAAGATTTTCGTCAAACTTCTTCCCTGTTTGTCGTTTACTCTGGACAGAGGAGAGGTCAAAAGGCTTCGGCTACCTCTCTCTCTTTTTGGCTTCGTAGCATAATACGTTTAGCCTATGAGACTGCTGGACAGCAGCCTCCTGAAAGGATTACAGCTCATTCTACTAGAGCTGTGGCTTCCACCTGGGCCTTTAAAAATGAGGCCTCTGTTGAACAGATTTGCAAGGCTGCAACTTGGTCTTCACTTCACACTTTTTCAAAATTTTACAAATTTGACACTTTTGCTTCTTCGGAGGCTGTTTTGGGGAGAAAGGTGCTTCAGGCAGTGGTTCCTTCCGTTTAAAGTTCCTGCCTTGTCCCTCCCTTCATCCGTGTACTTTAGCTTTGGTATTGGTATTCCATAAGTAATGGATGACCCGTGGACTGACTACACTTAACAAGAGAAAACATAATTTATGCTTACCTGATAAATTTATTTCTCTTGTAGTGTAGTCAGTCCACGGCCCGCCCTGTCTTTAAGGCAGATCTAAATTTCTCCAACATAGGTGTGTCCGGTCCACGGCGTCATCCTTACTTGTGGGATATTCTCTTCCCCAACAGGAAATGGCAAAGAGCCCAGCAAAGCTGGTCACATGATCCCTCCTAGGCTCCGCCTACCCCAGTCATTCTCTTTGCCGTTGTACAGGCAACATCTCCACGGAGATGGCTTAGAGTTTTTTAGTGTTTAACTGTAGTTTTTATTATTCAATCAAGAGTTTGTTATTTTAAAATAGTGCTGGTATGTACTATTTACTCAGAAACAGAAAAGAGATGAAGATTTCTGTTTGTATGAGGAAAATGATTTTAGCACCGTAACTAAAATCCATGGCTGTTCCACACAGGACTGTTGAGAGCAATTAACTTCAGTTGGGGGAACAGTGTGCAGTCTCTTACTGCTTGAGGTATGACACATTCTAACAAGACGATGTAATGCTGGAAGCTGTCATTTTCCCTATGGGATCCGGTAAGCCATGTTTATTAAGATAGTAAATAAGGGCTTCACAAGGGCTTATTAAGACTGTAGACTTTTTCTGGGCTAAATCGATTCATTATTAACACATATTTAGCCTTGAGGAATCATTTAATCTGGGTATTTTGATAAGATTATATCGGCAGGCACTGTTTTAGACACCTTATTCTTTAGGGACTTTCCCTAATCATTGTCAGAGCCTCATTTTCGCGCCGGTATGGCGCACTTGTTTTTGAGAACAATGGCATGCAGCTGCATGTGTGTGGAGCTCTGATACAGGGCATTGCTGTAGTACCTTACTTGGACGACATTCTGATTCGAGCGTCGTCCCTTCCTCAAGTAAAGGCTCACACGGACATTGTCCTGGCCTTTCTCAGATCTCACGGATGGAAGGTGAACGTGGAAAAGAGTTCTCTATCTCCGTCAACGAGGGTTCCCTTCTTGGGAACTATAATAGAATCCTTAGAAATGAGGATTTTTCTGACAGAAGCCAGAAAAACAAAACTTCTAGACTCTTGTCGGATACTTCATTCCGTTCCTCTTCCTTCCATAGCGCAGTGCATGGAAGTGATAGGTTTGATGGTAGCGGCAATGGACATAGTTCCTTTTGTGCGCATTCATCTAAGACCATTACAACTGTTCATGCTCAGTCAGTGGAATGGGGACTATTCAGACTTGTCTCCGAAGATACAAGTAAATCAGAGGACCAGAGACTCATTCCGTTGGTGGCTGTCCCTGGACAACCTGTCACAAGGGATGACCTTCCGCAGACCAGAGTGGGTCATTGTCACGACCGACGCCAGTCTGATGGGCTGGGGCGCGGTCTGGGGATCCCTGAAAGCTCAGGGTCTTTGGTCTCGGGTAGAATCTCTTCTACCGATAAATATTCTGGAACTGAGAGCGATATTCAATGCTCTCAAAGCTTGGCCTCAGCTAGCGAGGGCCAAGTTCATACATCAACCATCAGGGGGGAACAAGGAGTTCCCTAGCGATGGAAGAAGTGACCAAAATCATTCTATGGGCGGAGTCTCACTCCTGCCACCTGTCTGCTATCCACATCCCAGGAGTGGAAAATTGGGAAGCGGATTTTCTGAGTCGTCAGACATTGCATCCGGGGGAGTGGGAACTCCATCCGGAAATCTTTGCCCAAGTCACTCAACCGTGGGGCATTCCAGACATGGATCTGATGGCCTCTCGTCAGAACTTCAGAGTTCCTTACTACGGGTACAGATCCAGGGATCCCAAGGCGGCTCTAGTGGATGCACTAGTAGCACCTTGGACCTTCAAACTAGCTTATGTGTTCCCGCCGTTTCCTCTCATCCCCAGGCTGGTAGCCAGGATCAATCAGGAGAGGGCGTCGGTGATTTTGATAGCTCCTGCGTGGCCACGCAGGACTTGGTATGCAGATCTGGTGAATATGTCATCGGCTCCACCATGGAAGCTACCTTTGAGACGAGACCTTCTTGTTCTAGGTCCGTTCGACCCACTCCAGCTGACTGCTTGGAGATTGAACGCTTGATCTTATCAAAGCGAGGGTTCTCAGATTCTGTTATTAATACTCTTGTTCAGGCCTGAAAGCCTGTAACCAGAAAAATTACCACATAATTTGGTATATCTGTTGGTGTGAATCTGCAGGATTCCCTTGGGACAAGGTTAAGATTCCTAAGAGTCTATCCTTCCTTCGAGAAGGATTGGAAAAAGGATTCTCTGCAAGTTCCTTGATGGGACAGATTTCTGCCTTGTCTGTGTTACTTCACAAAAAGCTGGCAGCTGTGCCAGATGTTCTAGCCTTTGTTCAGGCTCTGGTTAGAATCAAGCCTGTTTACAAAATTTTGACTCCTCCTTGGAGTCTCAACCTAGTTCTTTCAGTTCTTCAGGGGGTTCCGTTTGAACCCTTACATTCCGTTGATATTAAGTTATTATCTTGGAAAGTTTTGTTTTTGGTTGCAATTTCTTCTGCTAGAAGAGTTTCAGAATTATCTGCTCTGCAGTGTTCTTCTCCTTATCTGGTGTTCCATGCAGATAAGGTGGTTTTGCGTACTAAACCTGGTTTTCTTCCAAAAGTTGTTTCTAACAAAAACATTAACCAGGAGATAGTTGTGCCTTCTTTGTGTCCTAATCCAGTTTCAAAGAAGGAACGTTTGTTGCACAACTTGGATGTAGTTCGTGCTCTCAAATTTTACTTAGCAGCTACTAAGGATTTCAGACAAACTTTGTCTTTGTTTGTTGTTTATTCTGGTAAACGGAGAGGTCAAAAAGCAACTTCTACCTCTCTCTCCTTCTGGATTAAAAGCATTATCCGATTGGCTTATGAGACTGCCGGACGGCAGCCTCCTGAAAGAATCACAGCTCACTCCACTAGGGCTGTGGCTTCCACATGGGCCTTCAAGAACGAGGCTTCTGTTGATCAGATATGTAAGGCAGCGACTTGGTCTTCACTGCACACTTTTTCTAAATTTTACAAATTTGATACTTTTGCTTCTTCTGAGGCTATTTTTGGGAGAAAGGTTTTGCAAGCCGTGGTGCCTTCCATTTAGGTGACCTGATTTGCTCCCTCCCTTCATCCGTGTCCTAAAGCTTTGGTATTGGTTCCCACAAGTAAGGATGACGCCGTGGACCGGACACACCTATGTTGGAGAAAACAGAATTTATGTTTACCTGATAAATTACTTTCTCCAACGGTGTGTCCGGTCCACGGCCCGCCCTGGTTTTTTTAATCAGGTCTGATAATTTATTTTCTTTAACTACAGTCACCACGGTAACATATGGTTTCTCCTATGCAAATATTCCTCCTTAACGTCGGTCGAATGACTGGGGTAGGCGGAGCCTAGGAGGGATCATGTGACCAGCTTTGCTGGGCTCTTTGCCATTTCCTGTTGGGGAAGAGAATATCCCACAAGTAAGGATGACGCCGTGGACCGGACACACCGTTGGAGAAAGTAATTTATCAGGTAAACATAAATTCTGTTTTTAATTAAACTCCAGTCACCACTGCACCCTATGGTTTCTCCTTTCTCGTCTGGTTTTGGTCGAATGACTGACTGAATATGACATGTGAGGGGAGGAGCTATATAGCAGCTCTGCTTGGGTGATCCTCTTGCAACTTCCTGTTAGGGAAGAGATATATTCCATAAGTAATGGATGACCCGTGGACTGACTACACTACAAGAGAAATACATTTATCAGGTAAGCATAAATTATGTTTTTTTTTCCAAATTATTTTAAAATATTTTTTTTTTTTTAGTTTTTTTGCATAAATAGACTATTTTATGAATGAATCTGAATTGAAAACCAGCAAGCCAAAAAAATAAAATAAAATAAATACACTTTTATTGAAAGCAACACACTAAAATTGGACAAAAATATCTTAAAACAATAATATGCTACACAATAATTTTACCAAGAACAAAGAAACGATAATGCCATTTTCAGCCAAAATGTTTCTGCGAACAAATTTCGGTTCATCCCTACTTAAAACAACATTAAATATCAATTTACTGTATTATTCTGTATTTAGTTCTGTGTAACAGAATCAGATTTAACAGTATTTTTTTTACCAATTATCCAAATAATGTATAGTTCTAGAAAACTATTATTATATGAGAAACAGTAAGTCAAGAAATGAACTCAAACAGCAGCTCTAGGCTAGCATCAAATTTGAAATATGCTACACAATAATTTTACCGAAAATAACAGGAAAAAAACCCAAAAACCGAAATATCCAAAAATGCCATTTTCGGCCGAAACATTTCTGCGGCCGAAATTTCGGTGCATCCCTACCTAGTACCTCTAGTGCGTCTGCCCCTATTACATTGCAACAACTAGCGACAGTCATGGATAATTCCCTTGCGGTCTTTCTATCCAAACTGCCAGTTTTTCCTGCAAAGCGTGATAGCTCTGTTTTAAGAACAGATTATGAGCAGTCTGAAGCTTTGGTAGCCTTATCTGATGTGCCCTCACAACGCTCTGAAGTGGAGGTGAGGGATTTGATGTCTGAGGGAGAAATTTCCGATTCAGGAAAGGTTTCTCATCAGGCAGAGTCAGATTCATTAGCATTAAAATTGGAACACCTCCGCGTATTGCTCAGGGAGGTATTAGCTACTCTGGATGATTGTGACCCTATGGTGGTCCCAGAGAAGTTGTGTAAAATGGACAAGTACCTAGAGGTCCCTGTATACACTGATGCGTTTCCGATCCCTAAGAGGGTTGCGGATATTGTTACTAGGGAGTGGGATAGACCAGGTGTCCCTTTTGTCCCCACCCCCCCCCTATTTTTAAGAAAATGTTCCCCATAACTGACCCTAGACGGGACTCGTGGCAGACGGTCCCTAAGGTAGAGGGGGCTGTTTCTACACTTGCTAAACGCACAACCATACCAATTGAAGACAGTTGTGCTTTTAAAGATCCTATGGATAAAAAGTTAGAAGGTTTACTTAAGAAAATTTGTTTTTCTTAACAAGGTTTTCTTCTCCAACCTATTGCCTGCATTATTCCTGTAACTACTGCAGCGGCTTTCTGGTTTGAGGCGCTGGAGTAGTCGCTCCAAACGGAGACCGCATATGACGAAATTATGGATAGAATTAAGGCTATAAAGCTGGCTAATTCTTTTATCACAGATGCCGCTTTGCAATTAGCTAAGTTAGCGGCAAAAAATTCAGGTTTTGCCATTATGGCGCGCAGAGCGCTTTGGCTCAAGTCATGGTCGGCTGATGTGTCATCAAAATCCAAATTGTTAAATATCCCTTTCAAGGGAAAGACCCTTTTCGGGCCAGAATTGAAAGAGATTATTTCAGAAATCACCGGGGGCAAGGGCCATGCTCTCCCCCAGGACAAGCCTTTTAAGGCTAAAAACAATGCTAATTTTTGTTCCTTTCGTAATTTCAGGAGCGGTCCCGCTTCAGCCTCTACAGCTGCAAAGCAAGAGGGTAACGCTTCACAGCCCAAGGCAACCTGGAAGCCTTACCAGGGCTGGAACAAGGGTAAACAGGCCAAAAAGCCTGCAGCTGCTACCAAGACAGCATGAAGGGGTAGCCCCCGATCCGGGACCGGATCTAGTGGGGGGCAGACTTTGTCTCTTCGCTCAGGCCTGGGCAAGAGATGTTCACGATCCCTGGGCTTTAGAGATTGTTACCCAGTTATCTTCTAGAATTCAAGGACTCCCCTCCAAGGGGAAGGTTCCGCATTTCTCGTCTGTCTACAGACCAGACAAAGAAAGAGGCGTTCTTACGCTGTGTAGAAGATCTACATACGATGGGAGTGATATACCCAGTTCCAATTGCAGAACAAGGACTGGGTTTTTACTCAAACCTGTTTGTGGTTCCCAAAAAAGAAGGAACTTTCAGGCCAATCCTGGATCTAAAAATTCTAAACAGATTCCTCAGAGTTCCATCATTCAAGATGGAGACCATTCGGACAATCTTACCTATGATCCAGGAAGGTCAATATATGACTACCGTGGATCTAAAGGATGCGTACCTGCATATCCCAATCCACAAAGATCATCATCAGTTCCTCAGGTTCGCTTTTCTAGACAAGCATTACCAGTTCGTGGCTCTTCCATTCGGTTTAGCCACTGCTCCCAGAATTTTCACAAAGGTGCTAGGGTCCCTTCTGGCGGTTCTAAGACCGCAGGGCATAGCAGTGGCGCCTTATTTGGACGACATCTTAATTCAGGCACCGTCTTTTCACAGAGCCAAGGCTCACACGGAGATTGTATTGGCCTTTCTAAGGTCTCACGGGTGGAAGGTGAACATCAAAAAGAGTTCTCTGTCCCCACTCACAAGGGTTCCCTTCCTAGGAACACTAATAGATTCGGTAGAAATGAAAATATTTCTGACGGAGGTCAGAAAGTTGAAACTTTTAACTACTTGCCGAGTTCTTCATTCCATTCCTCGGCCATCTGTAGCTCAGTGCATGGAGGCAATTGGAATAATGGTAGCGGCAATGGACATTGTCCCTTTCGCTCGAATACATCTCAGACCATTGCAACTATGCATGCTCAATCAGTGGAATGGGGATTATGCATATTTGTCTCCTCAAATACAGTTGGACCAGGAAACCAGAGTTTCTCTTCTCTGGTGGTTGTCTCAGGATCACCTGTCTCAGGGAATATGTTTCCGCAGACCGGAGTGGATCATTGTAACGACCGACGCCAGTCTGTTAGGCTGGGGTGCAGTCTGGGACTCCCTGAAAGCTCAAGGCTTATGGTCTCGGGAAGAATCTCTTCTCCCGATAAACATTCTGGAACTGAGGGCAATATTCAACGCGCTTCAGGCATGGCCTCAACTAGCTGTGGCCAAATTCATCAGATTTCAGTCGGACAACATCACGACTGTAGCTTACATCAATCATCAGGGGGGAACAAAGAGTTCCCTAGCGATGAAGGAAGTAACCAAAATAATCAGGTGGGCGGAGGACCACTCCTGCCATCTCTCAGCAATTCACATCCCAGGAGTAGACAACTGGGAGGCGTATTTTCTAAGTCGTCAGACTTTTCACCCGGGGGAGTGGGAACTCCACCCGGAGGTATTTGCCCAGCTGACTCAGCTATGGGGCATTCCAGAGTTGGACCTGATGGCGTCCCGTCAGAACACCAAGGCGGCATTGATAGATGCTCTAGCAGCGCCTTGGTCCTTCAATCTGGCTTATGTTTTCCCACCGTTTCCTCTTCTCCCTCGTCTGGTCGCCAGAATCAAGCAGGAGAAGGCGTCTGTGATTTTGATAGCGCCTGTGTGGCCACTCAGGACTTGGTATGCAGACCTAGTGGACATGTCATCTGTCCCACCATGGACACTGCCAATGAGGCAGGACCTTCTAATACAGGGTCCGTTCAAGCATCCAAATCTAGTTTCTCTACGTCTGACTGCTTGGAGATTCAACGCTTAATTCTATCAAAGCGTGGTTTCTCTGAGTCAGTTATAGATACTCTGATTCAGGCTAGAAAGCCTGTCACCAGGAAAATCTACCATAAGATATGGCGGAAATATCTTTGTTGGTGTGAATCCAAGGGTTACTCATGGAGTAAGATTAGGATTCCCAGGATATTGTCTTTTCTCCAAGACTGATTGGAGAAAGGATTGCCGGCTAGTTCCTTAAAGGGACAGATATCTGCTCTGTCTATCCTTTTACACAAGCGTCTGGCAGAGTTACCAGACGTTCAAGCGTTTGCACAGGCTTTAGTCAGAATCAAGCCTGTCTATAAACCTGTGGCTCCGCCATGGAGTCTAAATCTAGTTCTTTCAGTTCTTCAAGGGGTTTCGTTTGAACCTTTACATTCCATAGATATTAAGTTGTTATCTTGGAAAGTTTTGTTTTTGGTAGCTATCTCTTCTGCTCGAAGAGTCTCAGAATTATCTGCCTTACAGTGTGATTCACCTTACCTGGTGTTCCATGCAGATAAGGTAGTTTTGCGTACTAAACCTGGTTTTCTTCCTAAAGTGGTTTCTAACAAGAATATTAACCAGGAAATTGTTGTTCCTTCTCTGTGCCCCAATCCTTCGAAGAAGGAACGTCTGTTGCACAATCTTGATGTAGTTCGTGCTTTAAAGTTCTATTTGCAAGCAACTAAGGATTTCAGACAAACGTCTTCCTTGTTTGTTATCTATTCTGGGAAGAGGAGAGGTCAGAAAGCGACTGCTACCACTCTTTCCTTTTGGCTGAAAAGCATCATCCCTTTGGCCTATGAGACTGCTGGCCAGCAGCCTCCTGAAAGAATTACTGCTCATTCTACCAGAGCAGTTGCTTCCACATGGGCTTTCAAGAATGAGGCTTCTGTTGAACAGATTTGTAAGGCAGTGACTTGGTCTTCACTGCATACCTTTGCCAAATTTTACAAATTCGATACTTTTGCTTCTTCGGAGGCTATTTTTGGGTGAAAGGTTTTGCAAACAGTGGTGCCTTCCGTTTAGGGTACCTGTCTTGTTCCCTCCCTTCATCCGTGTCCTAAAGCTTTGGTATTGGTATCCCACAAGTAAAGGATGAATCTGTGGACTGGATACACCTTGCAAGAGAAAACAGAATTTATGCTTACCTTATAAATTACTTTCTCTTGCGGTGTATCCAGTCCACGGCCCGCCCTGGCAATTAAGTCAGGTAAAAATGTTTTGTTTAAACTAGTCACCACTGCACCCTATGGTTTCTCCTTTTCTTCCTAACCTTTGGTCGAATGACTGGGGGGTGGAGCTAGAGGGGGAGCTATATGGACAGCTCTGCTGTGTGCTCTCTTTGCCACTTCCTGTAGGGAATGAGAATATCCCACAAGTAAAGGATGAATCCGTGGACTGGATACACCGCAAGAGAAAGTAATTTATCAGGTAAGCATAAATTCTGTTTTCCTTTCCTCAGACACCCCTGCCCTCATTCTTGGCGACTTCAACATCCCTCTTGACAATCCCACTGCCTCCTCTGCAAAACAACTTCAACTCGCTCCCTCTTTCGGCTTGTCACAATGGACTGACTCTCCCACTCACAAAGATGCTCATTCCCTTGATCTGATTTTCACCTATTGATGCACTATATCTCAAATTTCACAAACTTCCCTTTTCCTCTTTCTGACCATCATCTCTTAACTTGCAACATCACTTCCCTCCCTACAACTCACCCTCCCCCTACCCCTCACACCAAACTTCACAGGAACACTAAGTCATTTGATCTGCAACAGCTCACTAGCTCTCTCAAACCTCTCCTCTCATCCATCACCTCATTTTCCTGCCCTGACCAATCTATCTGCCATTATAACTCCACCCTTACATCGGTCATTGACAATCTGGCCCCTCCAACCATAGCTCAGAAACCACACTCTCATCCTCAGCCCTGGTATACTCCTCTGACATGGTACCTACGGAGATGTTCCCGTACTGCTGAGCGACACTGGAGGAAATCTCAGAGTTCAGCTGACTTCACTACAAGTTCATCCTGAACTCCTACTATTCTGCCCTTAATCTTTATATGCAACAATACTTCTCTAATCGTATCTCTACTCTTTCCTCTAACCCAAAACGTGTTTTCCACGTCCAATACTTTTCTCTTCCCACCTCCTAATATAACTTCTCTCTCAGCTCAAGATTTTGCCAGCAACTTCAATAACAAAATTGACTCCATCAGAAATGAAATCAGCTCTCAACATACTACCAATCTCCCACCCCCTCAAAAGCTCACAATCATCCAAAACCCAAATATCCAAAAATATTGCTCTTTCTCTTGTAAGATGTATCAAGTCCACGGATTCATCCATACTTGTGGGATATTCTCCTTCCTAACAGGAAGTGGCAAAGAGAGCACCCACAGCAGAGCTGTCAATATAGCTCCTCCCTTAGATCCACCCCCCAGTCATTCTCTTTGCCTGCTTAATTGCTAGGAAGGGTAAAGTGAGTGTGGTGACAAAAAATGTTAGTTTTTATTTTCTCAAGCAAAAGTTTGTTATTTTAAATGGTACCGGTGTGTACTATTTACTCTCTGGCAGAAAAGGGATGAAGATTTCTGCAAGGAGGATGATGATCTTAGCACTTGTAACTAAGATCCACTGCTGTTCTCACAAGGGCTGAAGAGTACAGGAAAACTTCAGTTGGGGGAACGGTTTGCATGCTAAGCTGCATTGAGGTATGTTCAGTCTATTTCTCTTGTTAAGTGTAGTCAGTCCACGGGTCACCCATTACTTATGGAATATATCTCTTCCTAACAGGAAGCTGCAAGAGGATCACCCAGCAGAGCTTGCTACATAGCTCCTCCCCTCACATGTCATATTCAGTCATTCTCTTGCAGCCTATCTAGGTAGGTCGCTGTGAGAGGTCTGTGGTGTTTTTTAACTTAGTTTATTTCTACAATCAAAAGTTTATTTTAAATGGCACCGGAGTGTGCTGTTTATTCTCAGGCAGCATTAGAAGAAGAATTTGCCTGCGTTTTCTATGATCTTAGCAGACGTAACTAAGATCCACTGGCTGTTCTCATCTGAGGAGTGAGGTAACTTCAGAGAAGGGGAATAGCATGCAGGGCCCCCCTGCAAATGAGGTATGTGCAGTAATTATTTTTCTGAGGAATGGAATTGACTGAGAAAATACTGCTGATACCAATGTAAAGTAAGTTCAGCCTTAAATGCAGTGATAGCGACTGGTATTAGGCTGATGAGTGTGTGTACACTGAATGTATTTTTCTAAGGAATGGAATTGACTCTGAAAATACTGTTAATACTGAAATAATGTATGAGCCTTAACTGCAGTAAAAGCACCTGGTAGCAGGCTTATTAATAACAATTCATAACTTTTCAAATGTATGTTTAAAACGTTTACTGGCATGTTAATCGTTTTTTGTGAGGTACTTGGTGATAAAACTTATTGGGGCATGATTTTTACCACATGGCCATCTTTGTTTTCTGCATAGAAACAGTTTTCTGAGCTTCCCCACTGTTGTAATATGAGTGGGAGGGGCCTATTTTATCGCTTTTTTGCGCAGTAAAAATTCAGTCACAATCTGTCTACTTCATCCTCCATGATCCAGATCGTCTCTAGAGATCTCAGGGGTCTTCAAAATTCATTTTGAGGGAGGTAATCAGTCACAGAGACCTGTGACAGTCACCACTGCACCCTATGGTTTCTCCTTTTCTTCCTAACCTTTGGTCGAATGACTGGGGGGTGGAGCTAGAGGGGGAGCTATATGGACAGCTCTGCTGTGTGCTCTCTTTGCCACTTCCTGTAGGGAATGAGAATATCCCACAAGTAAAGGATGAATCCGTGGACTGGATACACCGCAAGAGAAAGTAATTTATCAGGTAAGCATAAATTCTGTTTTCCTTTCCTCAGACACCCCTGCCCTCATTCTTGGCGACTTCAACATCCCTCTTGACAATCCCACTGCCTCCTCTGCAAAACAACTTCAACTCGCTCCCTCTTTCGGCTTGTCACAATGGACTGACTCTCCCACTCACAAAGATGCTCATTCCCTTGATCTGATTTTCACCTATTGATGCACTATATCTCAAATTTCACAAACTTCCCTTTTCCTCTTTCTGACCATCATCTCTTAACTTGCAACATCACTTCCCTCCCTACAACTCACCCTCCCCCTACCCCTCACACCAAACTTCACAGGAACACTAAGTCATTTGATCTGCAACAGCTCACTAGCTCTCTCAAACCTCTCCTCTCATCCATCACCTCATTTTCCTGCCCTGACCAATCTATCTGCCATTATAACTCCACCCTTACATCGGTCATTGACAATCTGGCCCCTCCAACCATAGCTCAGAAACCACACTCTCATCCTCAGCCCTGGTATACTCCTCTGACATGGTACCTACGGAGATGTTCCCGTACTGCTGAGCGACACTGGAGGAAATCTCAGAGTTCAGCTGACTTCACTACAAGTTCATCCTGAACTCCTACTATTCTGCCCTTAATCTTTATATGCAACAATACTTCTCTAATCGTATCTCTACTCTTTCCTCTAACCCAAAACGTGTTTTCCACGTCCAATACTTTTCTCTTCCCACCTCCTAATATAACTTCTCTCTCAGCTCAAGATTTTGCCAGCAACTTCAATAACAAAATTGACTCCATCAGAAATGAAATCAGCTCTCAACATACTACCAATCTCCCACCCCCTCAAAAGCTCACAATCATCCAAAACCCAAATATCCAAAAATATTGCTCTTTCTCTTGTAAGATGTATCAAGTCCACGGATTCATCCATACTTGTGGGATATTCTCCTTCCTAACAGGAAGTGGCAAAGAGAGCACCCACAGCAGAGCTGTCAATATAGCTCCTCCCTTAGATCCACCCCCCAGTCATTCTCTTTGCCTGCTTAATTGCTAGGAAGGGTAAAGTGAGTGTGGTGACAAAAAATGTTAGTTTTTATTTTCTCAAGCAAAAGTTTGTTATTTTAAATGGTACCGGTGTGTACTATTTACTCTCTGGCAGAAAAGGGATGAAGATTTCTGCAAGGAGGATGATGATCTTAGCACTTGTAACTAAGATCCACTGCTGTTCTCACAAGGGCTGAAGAGTACAGGAAAACTTCAGTTGGGGGAACGGTTTGCATGCTAAGCTGCATTGAGGTATGTTCAGTCTATTTCTCTTGTTAAGTGTAGTCAGTCCACGGGTCACCCATTACTTATGGAATATATCTCTTCCTAACAGGAAGCTGCAAGAGGATCACCCAGCAGAGCTTGCTACATAGCTCCTCCCCTCACATGTCATATTCAGTCATTCTCTTGCAGCCTATCTAGGTAGGTCGCTGTGAGAGGTCTGTGGTGTTTTTTAACTTAGTTTATTTCTACAATCAAAAGTTTATTTTAAATGGCACCGGAGTGTGCTGTTTATTCTCAGGCAGCATTAGAAGAAGAATTTGCCTGCGTTTTCTATGATCTTAGCAGACGTAACTAAGATCCACTGGCTGTTCTCATCTGAGGAGTGAGGTAACTTCAGAGAAGGGGAATAGCATGCAGGGCCCCCCTGCAAATGAGGTATGTGCAGTAATTATTTTTCTGAGGAATGGAATTGACTGAGAAAATACTGCTGATACCAATGTAAAGTAAGTTCAGCCTTAAATGCAGTGATAGCGACTGGTATTAGGCTGATGAGTGTGTGTACACTGAATGTATTTTTCTAAGGAATGGAATTGACTCTGAAAATACTGTTAATACTGAAATAATGTATGAGCCTTAACTGCAGTAAAAGCACCTGGTAGCAGGCTTATTAATAACAATTCATAACTTTTCAAATGTATGTTTAAAACGTTTACTGGCATGTTAATCGTTTTTTGTGAGGTACTTGGTGATAAAACTTATTGGGGCATGATTTTTACCACATGGCCATCTTTGTTTTCTGCATAGAAACAGTTTTCTGAGCTTCCCCACTGTTGTAATATGAGTGGGAGGGGCCTATTTTATCGCTTTTTTGCGCAGTAAAAATTCAGTCACAATCTGTCTACTTCATCCTCCATGATCCAGATCGTCTCTAGAGATCTCAGGGGTCTTCAAAATTCATTTTGAGGGAGGTAATCAGTCACAGAGACCTGTGACAGTGTGTTTTGACTGTGAGAAAAACGTTAATTATTAAATTGTTAATCCGTTTTTGGGTATTAAGGGGTTAATCATCCATTTGCTGGTGGGTGCAATCCTTTGCTAACTTAATACATTTACTGTGAAAAATTGGTTGCTATAACTATTTTGGTTCATTGTTATTTCAACTGTGACAGCTTTTTGTGCTTCTTAAAGGCACAGTAGTGTTTTTTATATTGCTTGTAAATTTATTTAGAAAAGTATTCCAAGCTTGCTAGTCTCATTGCTAGTCTGTTTAAACATGTCTGACACAGATGAATCTCTTTGTTCACTATGTTTAAAGGCCAATCTGGAGCCCAATAGAAATTTATGTACTAATTGCATTGATGCTACTTTAAATAAAAGTCAATCTTTACATGTAAAGAAATTATCACCAGACAACGAGGGGGAAGTTATGCCGACTAACTCTCCTCACGTGTCAGTACCTTCGCCTCCCGCTCAGGAGGTGCGTGATTTTGTGGCGCCAAGTACATCAGGGAGGCCCTTACAAATCACTTTGCAAGACATGGCTACTGTTATGACAGAAGTATTATCTAAATTGCCAGAATTAAGAGGCAAGCGCGATAGCTCTGGGTTAAGGACAGAGCGCGCGGATGAGGTGAGAGCCATGTCAGATACTGCGTCAGTTTGCAGAACGTGAAGACGGAGAGCTTCATTCTGTGGGTGACGGATCTGATCCAGGGAGACTGGATTCAGAGATTTCTAATTTTAAATTTAAGCTTGAGAACATCCGCATATTGCTAGGGGAGGTATTAGCGGCTCTGAATGATTGTAACACGGTTGCAATTCCAGAAAAATTATGTAGGTTGGATAGATACTATGCGGTACCGGTGTGTACTGATGTGTTTCCTATACCTAAAAGGCTTACAGAGATTATTAGCAAGGAGTGGGATAGACCTGGTGTGCCCTTTTCCCCTCCTCCCATATTAAGGAAAATGTTTCCTATAGACGCCACCACACGAGACTTATGGCAGACGGTCCCTAAGGTGGAGGGAGCAGTTTCTACTTTAGCTAAGCGTACCACTATCCCGGTGGAGGATAGTTGTGCCTTTTCAGATCCAATGGATAAGAAATTAGAGGGTTACCTTAAGAAAATGTTTGTTCAACAAGGTTTTATCTTACAGCCCCTTGCATGCATTGCGCCTGTCACTGCTGCGTCGGCATTCTGGTTTGAGTCTCTGGAAGAGGCCATTCGCACAGCTCCATTGGATGAAATTATGAACAAGCTTAAAGCACTTAAGCTAGCTAACGCATTTGTTTCTGATGCCGTCGTACATTTAACCAAACTTACGGCTAAGAACTCCGGATTCGCCATCCAAGCGCGCAGAGCGCTATGGCTTAAATCCTGGTCAGCTGACGTGACTTCTAAATCTAAATTGCTTAATATTCCTTTCAAAGGGCAGACCTTATTCGGGCCCGGCTTGAAAGAAATTATAGCTGACATTACGGGAGGTAAGGGCCATGCTCTACCTCAGGACAGGACCAAATCAAAGGCCAAACAGTCTAATTTTCGTGCCTTTCGTAAATTCAAGGCTGGAGCAGCATCAACTTCCTCCGCTCCAAAACAGGAAGGAGCTGTTGCTCGTTACAGGCAGGGCTGGAAAGTTAACCAGTCCTGGAACAAGGGCAAGCAGGCCAAGAAACCTGCTGCTGCCCCCAAGACAGCATGAAGAGAGGGCCCCCTATCCGGAAACGGATCTAGTGGGGGGCAGACTTTCTCTCTTCGCCCAGGCTTGGGCAAGAGATGTCCAGGATCCCTGGGCGTTGGAGATCATATCTCAGGGATATCTCCTGGACTTCAAAACTTCTCCTCAACGAGGGAGATTTCATCTTTCAAGGTTATCAGCAAACCAAATAAAGAAAGAGGCGTTTCTACGCTGTGTACAAGACCTTTTACTAATGGGGGTGATCCACCCAGTTCCGCGGACGGAACACGGGCAGGGATTCTATTCAAATCTATTTGTGGTTCCCAAGAAAGAGGGAACCTTCAGACCAATCTTGGACTTAAAAATCCAAAACAAATTTCTAAGAGTTCCATCATTCAAAATGGAAACTATTCGAACCATCCTTCCCATGATCCAAAAGGGTCAGTACATGACCACAGTGGATTTAAAGGATGCCTACCTTCACATACCGATTCACAAGGATCATTATCGGTACCTAAGATTTGCTTTCCTAGACAGGCACTACCAGTTTGTAGCTCTATCCTTCGGATTAGCTACGGCTCCAAGAATCTTTACAAAAGTTCTGGGCTCACTTCTGGCGGTACTAAGACCGCGAGGCATAGCGGTGACTCCGTACCTAGACGACATTCTGATACAAGCGTCAAGTTTTCAAACTGCCAAGTCTCATACAGAGATAGTTCTGGCATTTCTGAGGTCGCATGGGTGGAAGGTGAACGTGGAAAAGAGTTCTCTATTACCACTTACAAGAGTTCCCTTTCTAGGGACTCTTTTAGATTCTGTAGAGATGAAAATTTACCTGACAGAGGCCAGGTTATCAAAACTTCTAAATGCTTGCCGTGTCCTTCATTCCATTCCACACCCGTCAGTAGCTCAGTGCATGGAAGTAATCGGCTTAATGGTAGCGGCAATGGACATAGTACCATTTGCGCGCCTGCATCTCAGACCGCTGCAATTGTGCATGCTAAGTCAGTGGAACGGGGATTACTCAGATTTGTCCCCCCTACTAAGTCTGGATCAAGAGACCAGAGATTCTCTTCTATGGTGGCTCTCTCGGCCACATCTGTCCAAGGGGATGACCTTTCGCAGGCCAGATTGGACGATTGTAACAACAGACGCCAGCCTTCTAGGCTGGGGCGCAGTCTGGAACTCCCTGAAAGCTCAGGGATTATGGACTCAGGAGGAGAAACTCCTCCCAATAAATATTCTGGAATTAAGAGCAATATTCAATGCTCTCCTAGCTTGGCCTCAGTTAGCAACTCTGAGGTTCATCAGATTTCAGTCGGACAACATCACGACTGTGGCTTACATCAACCATCAAGGGGGAACCAGAAGTTCCCTAGCGATGTTGGAAGTCTCAAAGATAAT
Source organism: Bombina bombina (assembly GCF_027579735.1). Taxonomy (NCBI): domain Eukaryota; kingdom Metazoa; phylum Chordata; class Amphibia; order Anura; family Bombinatoridae; genus Bombina; species Bombina bombina. The sequence continues at coordinate 1,333,033,609 of NC_069499.1, forward strand.
TCGCTGGGCAGAGTCTCACTCTTGCCACCTGTCAGCGATTTACATCCCAGGCGTAGAGAACTGGGAGGCGGATTTTCTAAGTCGCCAGACTTTTCATCCGGGGGAGTGGGAACTTCATCCGGAGGTCTTTGCTCAACTGATTCTTCGTTGGGGCAAACCAGATCTGGATCTCATGGCGTCTCGCCAGAACGCCAAGCTTCCTTGTTACGGATCCAGGTCCAGGGACCCGGGAGTGGTGCTGATAGATGCTCTGACAGCCCCTTGGGTCTTCAACATGGCTTATGTGTTTCCACCATTCCCGATGCTTCCTTGTTTGATTGCCAAGATCAAACAGGAGAGAGCTTCGGTGATTCTGATAGCGCCTGCGTGGCCACGCAGGACCTGGTATGCAGACCTAGTGGACATGTCGTCCTGTCCACCGTGGTCTCTACCTCTGAGACAGGACCTTCTAATTCAGGGTCCTTTCAACCATCCAAATCTAATTTCTCTGAGGCTGACTGCATGGAGATTGAACGCTTGATTCTATCAAAGCGTGGCTTCTCGGAGTCGGTTATTGATACCTTAATACAGGCTAGGAAGCCTGTTACCAGAAAAATTTACCATAAGATATGGCGTAAATATTTATATTGGTGCGAATCCAAGAGTTACTCATGGAGTAAGGTTAGGATTCCTAGGATATTGTCCCTCCCTTCATCCGTGTACTTTAGCTTTGGTATTGGTATTCCATAAGTAATGGATGACCCGTGGACTGACTACACTTAACAAGAGAAAACATAATTTATGCTTACCTGATAAATTTATTTCTCTTGTAGTGTAGTCAGTCCACGGCCCGCCCCGTCTTTAAGGCAGACCTAAATTTTAATTAAACTCCAGTCACCACTGCACCCTATGGTTTCTCCTTTCTCGTCTGCTTTGGTCGAATGACTGAATATGACATGTGAGGGGAGGAGCTATGTAGCAAGCTCTGCTGGGTGATCCTCTTGCAGCTTCCTGTTAGGAAGAGATATATTCCATAAGTAATGGATGACCCATGGACTGACTACACTACAAGATAAATAAATTTATCAGGTAAGCATAAATTATGTTTTTTTTCTAGACAGACTGTGATAATTCTAGAAAAAGGCTGGCAATATCCCCATGAGGGAAGGGTAAGCTGTATTCAGACACTTAGTAGGAATCCCAGCTTGCATAAAGGGCTCATTGGTTACTGGTGACACTGTTAGGAAAAAACATTTTTTTATTGCAAACATAATGTTTTTTGAGGGACTTTAAGGGATCATTGTGGCTTACTTAAGGGTTATCAACCCACATGGCTAGTTTGGAAACACTCTGGTGTGTTTCTTTTAGGCCCCATAACATCGAGTGAGGTGGGAGGGGCCTATTTTCCCGCCTCAGTTGCGCAGTTTCTTTTACTCATAGACATCCAGCTGCTTCTCCAGAGGGTCCTGCTGTGTTTGAGGGCTTAAAGAAGTTTTTTTTTCCCCACAAATCTTTCCTAAAGGGCAGGTAGGCGCCACAGCAGATCTGTGGCAAGGTGCTGAACGTGTTTTTACCGGTTTTTGACGTTTTGTCAATCCGGTTTTTACATTAAAGGGTTAATCGTTTATTTGTCTAGCTGTGCAATCTTACTAAAGCTTTATGATGCTACTGTAAAAATTTCGTAAAGTTTACTGCATTTTTACACTGTTTTGCAGAGTTTGTGCATCTTTTTTTCTCTTAACGGCACAGTACCGTTTTTTTTCTAAATATTATTTGCTTTGATTAAAGTGTTTTCCATGCTTGCTTGTTTCATTACTAGCCTGTTTAACATGTCTGACATCAAGGAAAATCCTTGTTCAATGTGTTTAGAAGCCATTGTGCAACCCCCTCTTAGAATGTGTCCCACTTGCACTGATATGTCTATAAATTATAAAGAGCATATTTTAGTACTTAAAAATATAGCAATAGATGATTCTCAGACAGAAGGAAACGAGGGTTTGCCATCTAGCTCTCCCCAAGTGTCACAACCAGTAACGCCCGCACAAGTGATGCCAAGTACCTCTAGTGCGTCGAATTCATTTACTTTACAAGACATGGCCACAGTTATGAATACAACTCTCACAGAGGTTTTATCTAAACTGCCTGGTTTACAAGGAAAGCGTGACAGCTCTGGGTTAAGAACAAATGCTGAGCCGTCTGACGCTTTAGTAGCCGTATCCGATATACCCTCACAATGTTCTGAAGTAGGGGTAAGGGATTTGTTATCCGAGGGAGAAATTTCTGATTCAGGAAAGACGCTCCCTCAGACAGATTCTGATATGACGGCCTTTAAATTTAAGCTTTAACACCTCCGCTTATTGCTCAGGGAGGTATTAGCGACTCTAGATGATTGTGACCCTATAGTGGTTCCAGAGAAATTGTGTAAAATGGACAAATACTTAGAGGTTCCTGTTTACACTGATGTTTTTCCAGTCCCTAAGAGGATTGTGCATATTGTTTCTAAGGAGTGGGATAGACCAGGTATTCCGTTCGCTCCCCCTCCTGTTTTTAAGAAAATGTTTCCCATATCTGACACCATGCGGGACTCGTGGCAGATGGTTCCTAAGGTGGAGGGAGCTATTTCTACTCTCTCTAAGCGTACAACTATACCTATCGAAGACAGTTGTGCTTTCAAAGATCCTATGGATAAAAAATTAGAGGGTCTCCTGAAGAAAATTTTTGTTCATCAAGGTTTTCTTCTCCAACCTATTGTGTGCATTGTTCCTGTAACTACTGCAGCTGCTTTCTGGTTCGAGGCTCTAGAAGAGGCTCTTCAGATGGAGACTCCATTAGAGGATATTGTGGATAGAATTAAGGCCCTTAAGTTGACTAATTCTTTCATTACAGATGCCGCTTTCCAACTGGCTAAATTAGCGGCAAAGATTTCAGGTTTTGACATTTTAGCACGCAGGGCGGTATGGCTTAAGTCCTAGTCTGCTGATGTATCATCAAAATCTAAACGTTTGAACATCCCTTTCAAAGGAAAGACCCTATTCGGGCCTGAACTGAAAGAGATTATTTCAGACATCACTGGAGGAAAAGGCCATGCCCTCCCTCAGGATAAAACAAATAAAATGAGGACCAAACAAAATCATTTTCGTTCCTTTCGGAACTTAAAGGGTGGTCCCGCTTCAGCTTCCCCTGCTGCAAAGCAAGAGGGGAATTTTGCCCAATCCAAGTCAGTCTGGAGACCTAACCAGGCTTGGAACAAGGGTAAGCAGGCCAAGAAGCCTGCAGCTGCCTCTAAGACAGCATAAAGGGGTAGCCCCCGATCCGGGACCAGATCTAGTAGGGGGCAGACTCTCTCTCTTCGCTCAGGCCTGGGCAAGAGATGTTCACGATTCCTGGGCTTTGGAAATTGTGTCCCAGGGATATCTTCTGGACTTCAAAGACTCCTCCCCCCCCCCCCCATGGGGAGATTTCACATTTCTCAATTGTCTGCAAACCAGTCAAAGCGAGAGGCTTTCTTACGCTGTGTGGAAGACCTACATACCATGAGTGAGTGATCCGCCCAGTTCCAAAAGCGGAACAAGGGCTAGGGTTTTACTCAAACCTGTTTGTGGTTCCCAAAAAAGAGGGAACTTTCAGACCAATCTTGGATCTCAAAATTCTAAACAAATTCCTCAAAGTACCATCATTCAAGATGGAGATTATTTGGGCTATTCTACCCTTGATCCAGGAGGATCAATATATGACTACCGTGGACTTAAAGGATGCGTATCTACACATCCCTATTCACAGAGATCATCATCAATTCCTCAGATTCGCTTTTCTGGACAGGCATTACCAGTTTGTGGCCCTTCCCTTCGGGTTGGCCACAGCTCCCAGAATTTTCACAAAGGTGCTAGGGTCCCTTTTGGCGGTTCTAAGACCGTGGGGCATAGCAGTGGCGCCTTATCTAGACTATCTTAATTCAGGCGTCGACTTTCCATCTAGCCATGTCTCACACGGACATTGTGTTGGCTTTTCTGAGATCTCACGGGTGGAAGGTGAACGTAAAAAAAGAGTTCTCTCTTCCCTCTCACAAGAGTTTCCTTCCTAGGAACTCTGATAGACTCGGTAGAAATGAAAATATTTCTGACGGAGGTCAGAAAATCAAAACTCTTAACCACTTGCCGAGCTCTTCATTCCATTCCTCGCCCATCAGTGGCTCAGTGTATGGAGGTAATCGGACTCATGGTATTGGCAATGGACATAGTTCCTTTTGCCCGCCTACACCTCAGACCACTGCAACTATGCATGCTCAAACAGTGGAATGGGGATTATGCAGATTTATCTCCTCAACTGCATCTGGACCAGAAGACCAGAGATTCTCTTCTCTGGTGGTTGTCTCAGGACCACCTGTCTCAGGGAATGTGTTTCCGCAGGCTAGAGTGGCTCATAGTAACGACAGATGCCAGCCTGCTAGGCTGGGGTGCAGTCTGGAACTCCCTGAAAGCACAGGGCTTATGGTCTCGGGAGGAAACTCTCCTCCCGATAAACATTCTAGAACTGAGAGCGATATTCAATGAGCTTCAGGCGTGGCCTCAGCTAGCTGCGGCCAAAGTCATCAGATTTCAGTCGGACAACATCACGACTGTAGCTTATATCAATAATCAAGGAGGAACACTGAGTTCTCTAGAGATGATGGAGGTAACCAAAATAATCCGATGGGCGGATTGCCATCTCTCAGCAATCCATATCCCAAGGGTAGAGAACTGGGAGGCGGATTTCCTAAGTCGTCAGACTTTTCATCCGGGGGAGTGGGAACTCCATCCGGAGGTATTTGCCCAGCTGACTCAGCTATAGGGCACACCAGAATTGGATCTGATGGCGTCCCGTCAGAACGCCAAACTTCCTTGTTACGGGTCCAGGTCCCGGGATCCCCAGGCGGTACTGATAGATGCTCTAGCAGTGCCCTGGTCCTTCAATCTGGCCTATGTATTTCCACCGTTTCCTCTCCTCCCACGTCTGGTTGCCAGAATCAAGCAGGAGAGAGCTTCGGTGATTCTGATAGCACCTGCGTAGCCATGCAGGACTTGGTATGCAGACCTAGGGGACATGTCATCTGTTTCACCGTGGACTCTGCCAATGAGGCAGGACCTTCTAATCCAAGGTCCGTTCAAGCATCCAAATCTAATTTCTCTGCTTGGAGATTGAACGCCTGATTTTATCAAAGCGTGGTTTCTCTGTGTCGGTCATTGATACCCTGATTCAAGCTAGAAAGCCTGTCACCAGGAAAATCTATCATACGATTTGGCGCAAATATCTTTATTGGTGTGAATCCCAAGGGTTACTCATGGAGTAAGATTAGGATTCCTAGAATATTGTCTTTTCTCCAAGAAGGATTGGAGAAGGGATTATCAGCTAGTTCCTTAAAAGGACAGATATCTGCGTTGTCTATTCTTTTACACAAACGTCTGGCAGATGTACCAGACGTTCAGGCGTTTAGTCAGGATCAAGCCTGTATTTAAACCTGTTGCTCCGCCATGGAGCCTAAACTTAGTTCTTAAAGTTCTTCAAGGGGTTCCGTTTGAACCTATGCATTCCATAGATATTAAGCTTCTATCTTGGAAAGTTTTGTTTTTAGTATATACATTTATTAATCTTTATATATACCTTGACACATATTAACAGCTCCTCAAGAAATCGGCGTTGTCTAACTTCGCTCCGCTGCTTGCTTTCTTCTCTCAAGTCCATGGCGGAGGCGATGCCACTATTCGTCACACTTGAAAGGCTGTGTTCCTGTTCCACCACGTAGATTCCTGTAAGATCGTTTCATTTTACTTTATTGTCAATGTACTGTAATGTGAATGTTTTCCCCGAGAGGCTACAACTCCTTGCGGGTCTAACTATATGACATATGGGTCTCCGTTAATATCTTGGAATCGAGGGTTAATTTAATATCTCCTGAGGGGGATTATTGAGCAGGGGGGTTTATAATCCATGTTTATGTGATTCAACCTGCTTATGTGTGATGTTTATGGGCCTTTTAGTTGGGAGCTTTTTTTTTTTTTTTGATTGTACGTTCACCATTTACATATTCCTGACCATGTGGCGAAGGGAATATTCTAGTCTGCAGGGGTCTGGTCATAGTAGGTAGTGAGTGCCCCAGCCATTGTGGGTGTGAGGTGCCGTTTTTGTTTTAATACTTCAGTCCATATTGATATTTCCTCTATCCAGTTATTGAGGATTCTGATGCTGAACTGTGCTCATTTCAGATTCGGTTACAAAGGATTCTTATACCAAGACCAGTGTCCGGTGATGACTCCGGATTGGCCTCGTTGACACATGTCGACCAGTTTTGTTCCGTATGCCATATTAGAGCGCCTGGTTCCTCGGGCTTGGGGAATCGGGGGTCTGCTGAGCCATTCACCAATTCATACTTCTACACATGCGGGTAACCCAGTTTATGGTTCCTTTTGACTGGGTAGCACTCACAAGGCTTTACAGGCTGTTATGTGTTGCAGCATTGTGCGCTGTGCGTGATTATCAGTTACACAATAACTTGTAACAGCTGTGCCACCTTTTTGTTTTCTAGTGTCTGTGTTAATAAGATTATACAGGCTTATATATATTTACATAAGTATAGGCTACACTATTAGACAGTATGACAAGCAATCTGGGGTCTGTTCTCCAGGTCATGGATAATCAGTGATTGAATTGTCGAATTCCAGAAGCGCTATCATTACAAGCCATTCCGTGTTATTACTTTGTAGCAATGTACAGGCTGTTATTATGTGTTGCAGCATTGTGGGCTGTGCGTCTCAAGCATTGTCTCAAGGTCTGTTTTTTTGCCACCAATCAGTAAGAAATACCCAGGTGCTGAACAAAAAAATGGGCCGGCTCCTAAGCTTAAAGGGACAGTCAACACCCATGAAAACTTTATCCCATACCTTTAGATCAACAACAAAAAATGAGCCTGCACCGCATCCCATCCTAAATACCACTAACGTTAGGTGTCTAATTTTCGAATGAACATTTAGTTTTCAGCGGTAGATATGGCCACCAAACTCCTCCTCCTCCATCCCCTTCTTGTTTTAATTCAATACTCGTTCACAGGGACACTGTTCTATTTCTAATGCGCATGCGCTATATAATTGTAGTGCGCTCGCTAATAGAAAGTGTCTCCATGAACGCGGCTAAAGAATCTAGCCGAGGATTTGATTCTCATTGGCTGAAGACTTTGAGAAGAAGCCTTTTACGTAACAGTGGGGGGAGTTTGGCGGCCATATCTACTGCTGAAAACTAAATGTTCATTCGAAGATTAGACACCTAATGTTAGTGGTATTCAGGATGGGATGCGGTGCAGGCTCTTTTTTTTTTTTTTTTTTTTTTTTTTTAACTAAGGTATGGGATAAAGTTTTCATGGGTGTTGACTGTCCCTTTAAATTCCTGCTATTTCAAATCAAGATACCAAGAGAACAAAGAAAAAATAATAGGGGTAAATTAGAAATTGCATCTGAAGCATGAAAGAAAAAAAATTGTGTTTCATATCCCTTTAAAGGGACAGTCAACACCAGAATTTTTGTTGTTTAAAAGATATATAATCCCTTTATTACACATTCCCCAGTTTTGCATAACCAACACAGTTCTAATACACTTTTTACCTCTGACTACCTTGTATCTAAGCCTCTGCAAACTGCCCCCTTATTTCAGTTCTTTTGACAGACTTTTTTTATTTTAGCCAATCCGTGCTTAGTCCTAGGTAACGTTACGTGCTTGAGCTCAATGTTATCTATATGACACACATGAACAAACGCCCTCTAGTGGGGAAAACTGTCAAAATGTGTTCACATAAGAGGCGGCCTTCAAGGTCTAAGACATTAGCATATGAACCTACCTAGGTTTAACTTTCAACTAAGAATACCAAGAGAACAAAGCAAAATTGGTGATAAAAGTAAATTTGAAAGTTGCTTAAAATTAGATGCCCTATATGAATCATGAAAGTTTATTTTGGACATAACTGTCCCTTTAAGGATAAGGCAGTTTTTAGGACTAAATTTGTTTACTTGCCTAGTGTTGTATCTTTTATTGTCACTTTGTGTCCTAATGCTTAAAATGTGTTTTTGTTGTTTTTTTTGCATACTTTGTATGTTATTAGAGGGTTGGTTGAAGTGTTTTGTTGACACTAAATACTACTTTTTTGTTCTCTTTTCTAGTTCATGGAAAGGGTAGGAAGCTTCTGCTATTCCTTTTTCTTCATGGTTGAGACTTCTGAACAATAAGGATTATTTTGGAGGAAGTTCAGTCTCCACCTTAATGGATTACGGCTCATTCTTCTAGATTAGTTGCCATTTCTTAGCCTTTTAGGAATGACGTTTCATTTGACCAAATTTCCTTGAGTCTTATGAGTATCTGCCTACTGGGTATTCTTTGCATACTTTTACTACATTCTACTATTTTTTATGCTTGTGCTTTTTTTGAAGCGTTCTTTGGTAGAGAGGTCCTTAAGGCAGTTGTCTCAGGATGATTTTTTGCCTGTTGGCTGTTTTTTCATTGCATTATGCCCTTTTTGGGTTCTTTAGGATTTGCGGATTTAGTTCTTGGTCTTTTAATGAGTGTTTCATTACTCGTGGACTTGTCAGCTTGGGTATTAGTTCTCAGGAGTAATGGATCACCACCTGTATGAATGGAAGAAAACATTTATGCTTACTTGAAATTTATTTTTGATGGTAGTAAGTGTCCACAAAATCCCATCCTTTTTTGGGGGGTTTTCCAGTTGTTTTTTTTCTTGCGCACACCTTTTTTTCCCCTGCGCCTATTTTTTTTGCTCTTATTTCTTTTACCTACCTCTTTTACTTTGCTATACATTAGGTTGAGGTGGGAGGGGTTTTATAGAGCTCTTGGGGCTTGGGAATCTTTGCCTCCTCCTAGTGGCAGGGAAGAGTAATTACCAGGTGTAATGGATCATGGACTCTCACCACCATGAAAGAGAAATTAATTTAACAGGTAAGCATAAATTGTTTTTGTTTTCATACTTCGGCGTATCTATCCTCCACCAGCAAAGCATAGACAGTTGTCTTTATCAGCCAGTCAAAGAAGTACAAAACAACAAACAATACTTAGTCTTTTTGGCATGTGTAGTAAATGCTGTGCTTTCATATATATTTTTTTATTTTTTTAGTACAATGTCCCTTTAAAATATATCTGTAAATTTGATTTGATAAATTTAATCTTTGGATTTGACTTATTTACTAATCATTTTTAATTAAAGCCTCTGAAGAAATCAGCGTCAACCTTGCTGCGGTCGAGACTGATGCTTCTAGAAACCCGAATCCCTTGGATGTTCCTGATATTGGCAATGTACAACTTCCAGTACAACCCAAACCGGTAAAGCAGAAAAATTACTATAAAAGACCATGTGATCTTTTTTTTCTAGGAGACCTGCTGACTACATATAACAGTTTCCTAAATGTAATTAACCTCTTAACTGTTGAGTGTTTTTTAAAGGGAGAGTCTACTTGAAAACGTGTTTAAAAAGATAATCCTTTTGTTACCCATTCCTCAGTTTTGCATAACCAACACTGTTATATTAAGCCCTTGCGCCCAAACAACGTCGATGTATGTCATGCGGTACCTCATAGATCTACGTTGCAGATTCATGAAGCGGCAGCCGAGAGCTGTTGTTCTTGAGCTGCAAGCATCTGTCTTCATATGGTAACGGAGAACGATCAGAGCTCAGTCACCATATGTAGGAAGATTGCCCGATCGTTACAGTGACCTCTGTCATTGTCTGTAGCGATCTCCTGTGGTGCCTATGTCTATTTCTTATCAAAGGGAATCTCAGAGAGTCTTTTACAATCATTTGTGTTTTGATTGCACAAATGGTATGTAAATAATTTCAGTTTGTGAAAAAGTTAACTTTTCTCTTGCAAGGTGTATCCAGTCCACGGATTCATCCTTTACTTGTGGGATATTCTCCTTTCCTACAGGAAGTGGCAAAGAGAGCACAGAACAGAGCTGTCCATATAGCTCCCCCTCTAGCTCCACCCCCCAGTCATTCTCTTTGCCGGCTCTAAGCACTAGGGTCTCTCTCGGGAGGGTAAAGTGAATGTGGTGTTAGAATTGTAGTTTTTATTATCTTCAATCAAAAGTTTGTTATTTTAAATGGTACCGGTTTGTACTATTTACTCTCTAGCAGAAAAGTGATGAAGATTTCTGCTGAGAGGAAAATGATTTTAGAATGTTATAACTAAAATCCACTGCTGTTCCCACACAGGACTGAGGAGTACCAGAAAACTTCAGTTGGGGGGAACAGTTTGCAGGGTGAACTGCAATAAGGTATGTTCAGTCATTTATTTCTAGACAAGACTGAGATAATGCTAGAAGAGACAGACAATATCCCCATGAGGGGAAGGTAAGCTATGTTCACAGACTTGGTAAGGAATTGAATGCTTACATAATAGGGCTAATTATGCTGGTTGACACTTATTCAGGGCAATCGATTGTTTAGCTAAGGGAAATATCGTTTGCAAGACACTTTGAAAGCCCTTTTGGGTTCTTTCTGGGGTTATTACCCACATGGCTGTTTTTTATTCACTTAGGAGTGATTTATTAGGCCTCACAGCTCCGGCGTAGAGTGGGAGGGGCCTAATTTCGCGCCTCAGATGCGCATTTAGAATTGCAGAGAAGTTCATGCTGCTTCACATGGAGGGTCCTGCTGCTGTTTGAGGGCATTACAGAAGCTATATTCCCCCAAATCTGATCCCTAAGGGCAGGTAGGGCCACAGCAAGGCTGTGGCAAGGTGCTGTAGTAATTTTAACCGGGTGTTGGTTTTAGGCTGCTCCGGTTTGGGCATTAAGGGGTTAATCGTTTTGCAACTTGTGTTGCAATCTTATTAAGGCTTTAGGTACATACTGTGAAAATTTCAAAAGGATTGCTGCATTTTTCACTGTTTTGTAAAATTGTGTGCTCTTTTTATCTCTTAAAGGCACAGTAACGTTTTTTCAAATTGTGTTTTTTTTATTTGATTAAAGTGATTTCCAAGCCTGTTTGTGTATACTACTAGTCTGTTAAACATGTCTAACACTAAGGAAAATCCTTGTTCAATGTGTTTAGAAGCCATGGTGGAACCCCCTCTCAGAATGTGTCCCACTTGTACTGATATGTCTATACACTTTAAAGATCATATTGTTGCACTTAAGAATGTGGCCCAAGATGATTCTCAGACTGAAGGTAACGAGGGTATTTCAATTTTTAGATCAGTATTTTTTGCAGATCAAGGGAACGGCCATGGGCACCATATTTGCCCCAAGCTTTGCGAACCTCTTTATGGGGATATTTGAAGAAAACTATATTTACAATGCAAAGTGGAGGGGCAATCTGGTGTTCTATGGCCGTTACATAGATGATTTATTGTTTATTTTTGAGGGATCAGTTGAAGAAGCGCAGGAATTTGTCAATTTCTTGAATAACAATAATATGGGTATAGATTTTACATCTAATATACAGACACAAACAATTGAATTTTTAGACATAGTACTTACTTGGGATGCTAATGGAACTATTTGTACCTCTTCTTATTTTAAGTCAGTAGACTGCAACAATTTTCGACATTACTCCAGCAATCATTTTAACAGCTGGAAAACTAACATTCCGTATAGTCAATTTTGCCGCATTAGGCGCAATTGCAGTTCTATCGACATGTTTGATGAGCAGTCCCTCATATTAAAAGATAGGTTTAGAGAAAAGGGTTACCCAAAGGAATTAATTGAATATGGCTATAATAGGGCGAGATTGTTGGATAGAGGTGAATTACTTTCTTGTGAAAAAAATTCTAGAAAGGAGAAAGAAGATAATGGTCTACAGGGACAACCTTTATTTGTGACTCAATTCAATTCGAACTTTAAGGCAGTCAATAGAGTGTTAAGAAAGCACTGGCCTATCCTTCTTAGAGACCCCATACTAAAGAAAGTACTGACCCCTCAACCTAAAATTGTATACAGGAGAGCGCCCACTCTGAAACAAAAATTGGCACCCAGCAAGGTAGTGATGACTAAAAAATCTATTAAAGTCCAAAAAACTAGAGATAAGAATCACAATCATAGTATTAGGAACACACATAACAGTCATGGTACTTATAGATGTGGACATAGTCGTTGTCACATGTGGGACACAATCTATAATCTCATATGTGACAGGTGAAGAATACCACATTATGGAGCACCTGTCCTGCAATTCCAGCTATGTGATATATGCACTTAGTTGTGCATGTGGGGTCCAATATATTGGACGCACCTGTAGAAAGGTTCGACTTAGATGGGGGGAACATAAAAGGAATGTTATTAAAAAATCACCTAAGCATAGTGTGTCCAGACATAGATGTGCAAAAAGTATTCTAGATAGATGTCAATTTAAAATTACACCATTAGAAAGTGTCCCCGTTAGCCATCATTATAATAGATTCACTCGTCTTAGACAAAGGGAGACATATTGGATCTTCAAATTCCAAACACTCTTCCCTTTGGGGCTAAATGAAGTGTTAGACTCAACTGCATTTGTCTAGCTTAGCCTTATATTAAGCATTATTTGGTATGTTTATTATAGTCATTTGCTTTTTAATATGTTGCTGATTGTACACCTGAGTTTGGTGACATTCACCCTGCTGCTAAATTTCACTCCACAGGTATTATATAATGATTAAATTATGTTTTATTTAGAAATCCTTTTATATTTACATATATTAGGATTATTTATCATTGGAAGTTTCACACACCAATTAAATCACTTAGATCTTACACATCAATTAAATCACTTAGATTGTATATATTATATCATTATGATAATTATATTAGTTTCTTGCTCATACATCTAATCATAAGAATTTGAGATTACACCACCACATCCCGAGATTGGGTCACGGTGTATTATCCCATTATTAGGAGTGCTCACACCCCATCACTTCACATTCATATATATTTTTCACAAGGGTTTGATCTTGCTATAGGTCCGCATTCTAAATATCACATTAGTTAGATTATCTCATCTTGGAGATTATCCTAAAATAAGGAGAACACTTTATAATTTCTTTCTATATACATATACCTAACATCTATTATAGTCATAAAGAGAATAATTTTGGTTTATGATAGCTTCTGCCAGTCTTATTATGGACATCCACTCATATCGTTACTATTACACTAAGGCTAATATTATATGGATAGCTTTTAGATAAGGATCGATTCCATGCGCTGATGGATAATGATCTTTATACTCATAGGGGTTAAGGCTAATGGACATATCGAGATTATGATCTACAGATTTATGGATAATGACCGTTATATATTTAGAGACACTAGCAAGTTTATTGTTATTAAGCATATACACTTGCGTATAGTGGGTAATGATTAATAAAATCATATCAGCAGCCTTTTAAGCGTGTAGACTCTGTGTGTTTACGAGCCAGATAACAATGTGATTGTGGGTAAGAAATGCTTATCGCACCTACGAGTGCTTTGTATGTTTTCATTTTTTTGTTTTCTTTTTGCTTACGATGACAGTATTGCCCGTCTATTAATATGAGAACCAATAGGACCTATTGTTTACATCAGGTGGGCCAATACGTAATCAAGTTTAAATATAGAGAGGTGTTGTCTGTCAGCGGGTATTCTATTGGTAGCTTGCCCCAGCTGCAGATTTAACATAGAGTTCAGCTTAGTTTTTGCCGCGTACTTCAGTTGATTGACGGTTTCTTCAGCATATTAGATAGCTGCATAGACGGCCCATTTTAGAACTATTGATTGATGGCTATAGCGGCCAATCAGGTGGCAGAATTTACGAGTAAGGACAATTTATCCAATCAATTAGTTTTTTTAAACATAGGAACTATGCAATATGCATTACGTAACATTTTATACATAAATAATTAAAGAAACTACTGAACACTTCAACATATACTGCTTACAACAATGTTTTAGTATAGTTTAATCCAATAATTACTGCAGCATGGTGGGTGTTGTCCAAATGACGGTTTGTGATTGGTCCTTGTTGACAACATTGTTAGGGGTGGGGCATTAGGTGTTTGTAGTAGCGTAGCCCTATATAAGGATGCAAAATACTGATGAGAAACATGCCCGAGGAAACAGTTTATCTGAGAAACGCGTTGCACTGTTTCTCCATTGGCCATACCTGTTTTGGCACTAAGATGAGTGTTACATTTTTATACTTTTAAATAAATGTTTTTATCTTTATTCACTCGGAGTGCTATGTATGGTTACTGCTACGCTACATTCAGGGTGTGAACCGTTTACACCAATACATTGCCCTTCTATCTTTGGATCAGCCAGCTGGATTGCTGTAAAAATCCAGCTTGTCTACATAGGCATAACAGATTGCCTCTTATACATGTGAGTACCCTGTGTATACAACTGGATATAAATACCCACAAGTTACTATTGACCTGCACCATTGGCGCCTCTATCTATTGCCTTTTTCTACAGATTGTCTCCTTTTGGAAGTTGTTAGAGAGCTGCCCTTAGGATCAGCTAGCTGGACTGCTGATAAAATCCAGCCTGCTCCCACTGGCATAATTGATTGCCATTTATACATGTGAGTACCCTGTGCTAGCCTATTACATTTAAGAACCATCATTGATCTGCACCATTGGCGCCTCTTCCTTGTGCTTTTATTTATAGGCAACGAGGGTAGCCCGTCTGCCTCTCCCCAAGTGTCACAACCAGTTACGCCCGCGCAAGCGACGCCTAGTACCTCTAGTGCGTCTAACCCTTTTACATTACAAGACTTAGCGGCAGTCATGGACAATTCTCTTACAGCCTTCTTATCTAAACTGCCCGTGTTACCTGCAAAGCGCGATAGCTCCGTTTTAAGAACAGATTATGAGCATTCTGACGCTTTGGTAGCCGTATCCGATATACCCTCGCAACGCTCTGAAGTGGGAGCGAGGGATTTTAAGTCTGAGGGAGAAGTCTCTGATTCAGGAAGGGCTCCTCCTCAGACAGATTCAGATACATTGGCTTTTAAATTTAAACTTGAACACCTCTGCGTTTTGCTTAGGGAGGTATTAGCTACTCTGGATGACTGCGACCCTTTGGTGATCCCAGAGAAATTGTGTAAAATGGACAAGTACCTAGAGGTCCCTGTTTACATGGATGCGTTTCCGGTCCCTAAGAGGATTGCGGATATCGTTACTAGGGAGTGGGATAGACCAGGTGTTCCCTTTGTTCCCCCTCCTGTTTTTAAGAAAATGTTCCCCATATCTGACCCTGTGCGGGACGCGTGGCAGACGGTCCCTAAGGTGGAGGGGGCTGTTTCTTCACTTGCTAAATGCACAACCATACCAATTGAAGACAGTTGTGCTTTCAAAGACCCTATGGATAAGAAGTTAGAGGGTTTACTTAAGAAGATTTTTGTTCAACAAGGTTTTCTTCTCCAGCCTATTGCCTGCATTATTCCTGTAACTACTGCAGCCGCTTTCTGGTTTGAGGCGCTGGAAGACTCGCTCCAGACGGAGACCTCATATGAGGAAATTATAGATAGAATTAAGGCTCTAAAGCTAGCTAATTCTTTTATCACTGACGCCGCTTTGCAAATAGCTAAGTTAGTGGCAAAAAAATTCAGGTTTCGCCTTTTTGGCACGCAGGGCTGGTCGGCCGATGTGTCGTCTAAATCCAAGCTTTTGAACATCCCTTTCAAAGGAAAGACCCTCTTCGGACCTGAATTGAAAGAGATTATTTCAGAAATCACGGGGGGAAAAGGCCATGCTCTCCCTCAGGACAAGTCCTTTAAGACAAAGAACAAAGCTAATTTTCGTTCCTTTCGTAATTTCAAGAACGGCCCCGCTTCATCCTCTCCGGCTGAAAAGCAAGAGGGTAACGCTTCACAGCCCAAGGCAACCTGGAAACCTTACCAGGGCTGGAATAATGGGAAACAGGCCAAAAAGCCTGCAGCTGCCACCAAGACAGCATGAAGGGGTAGTCCCCGATCCGGGACCGGATCTAGTAGGGGGCAGACTCTCTCTCTTCGCTCAGGCCTGGGCAAGAGATGTACACGATCCTTGGGCGTTAGATATTGTATCTCAGGGATATCTTTTAGCATTCAAGGGTTCTCCTCCAAGGGGGAGGTTCCACATTTCTCGTCTGTCTACAGATCAGACAAAGAAAGAGGCGTTTTTACGCTGTGTAGAAGATCTACATACAATGGGAGTGATCCACCCAGTTCCAATTGTGGAACAAGGGCTGGGTTTTTACTCAAACCTGTTTGTGGTTCCCAAAAAAGAGGGAACTTTCAGACCCATCCTGGATCTAAAAATTCTAAACAGATTCCTCAGAGTCCCATCATTCAAAATGGAGACCATTCGGACGATCTTACCAATGATCCAGGAAGGTCAATATATGACTACCGTGGATCTAAAGGATGCATACCTACACATTCCTATCCACAAAGATCATCACCAGTTTCTCAGGTTCGCCTTTCTGGACAAGCATTACCAGTTTGTGGCTCTTCCTTTCGGCTTAGCCACTGCTCCCAGAATTTTCACAAAGGTGCTAGGGTCCCTTCTGGCGGTTCTAAGACCGCGGGGCATAATGGGGGCGCCTTACCTAGACAACATCTTAATTCAGGCGCCGTCTTTCCAAAGAGCCAAGTCTCAGACGGAGATTGTATTGTCCTTTCTGAGGTCTCACGGGTGGAAGGTGAACATCAAAAAGAGTTCTCTTTCCCCTCTCACAAGGGTTCCCTTCCTAGGGACTCTAATAGACTCGGTAGAAATTAAAATATTTCTGACGGAGGTCAGAAAATTTAAAACTCTTAACTACTTGCCGAGTTCTTCATTCCATTCCCCGGCCATCTGTGGCTCAGTGCATGGAGACAATCGGACATAGTCCCTTTTGCTCGGATACACCTCAGACCACTGCAACTATGCATGCTCAGACAGTGGAATGGGGATTATGCAGATTTGTCTCCTCAAATTCAGTTGGACCAGGAGACCAGAGATTCTCTTCTCTGGTGGTTGTCTCAGGATCACCTGTCTCAGGGAATATGTTTCCGCAGACCAGAGTGGATCATTGTAACGACCGACGCCAGTCTGTTAGGCTGGGGTGCGGTCTGGGACTCCCTGAAAGTTCAAGGCTTATGGTCTTGGGAAGAAAAGCTTCTCCCGATAAACATTCTGGAACTGAGGGCAATATTCAACGCTCTTCAGGCATGGCCACAACTGGCTGCAGCCAAATTCATCAGATTGAACGCTTAATTCTATGAAAGCGAGGTTTCTCTGAGTCAGTTAGAGATACTCTGATTCAGGCTAGAAAGCCTGTCACCAGGAAAATCTACCATAAGATATGGCGGAAATATCTGGGTTGGTGTGAATCCAAGGGTTACTCATGGAGTAAGATTAGGATTCCCAGGATATTGTCTTTCCTCCAAGAAAGGATTGTCGGCTAGTTCCTTAAAGGGACAGATATCTGCTCTGTCTATCCTTTTACACAAGCGTCTGGCAGAGGTACCAGACGTTCAAGCGTTTGCTCAGGCTTTAGTCAGAATCAAGCTTGTCTATAAACCTGTGGCTCCGCCATGGAGTCTAAATCTAGTTCTTTCAGTTCTTCAAGGGGGTTCCGTTTGAACCTTTACATTCCATAGACAGTAAGTTGTTATCTTGGAAAGTTTTTTGTTTTTGGTAGCTATCTCTTCTGCTCGAAGAGTTTCAGAATTATCTGCATTACAGTGTGATTCACCTTACCTGGTGTTCCACGCAGATAAGGTAGTTTTGCGTACCAAGCCTGGTTTTCTTCCTAAAGTTGTTTCTAACAAGAATATTAAAGGATTCCAAAACTTAGCATTTTTAAGTTTAAGAATATCATCACAATCGTATCACCAACCCTTATATATCAAAACTTACCTACTTTGACATGAAAACGAGCGTTAGAAACATAATAAAATTATATTTTTGATCTAGAGAATGATGTCACCGAAGCCAAACCCCCTGTTTATAGTGCCTTCAATACCAAAAAGAATATCCAATCATACTACGTTTTCGTGCATATAATTATTATCCTGTTTTGTCACCCGCCGCATGCGCAATACGATACGGTTATTCACACATGCACAGATTTTAGCTTTGAGTTTAGTTCATTTAATGCTAGTTATTGTAAGGGTCATTATCGCAGTGCAGTTCAATGTTCTTACCTGGCCTATTCCACTTTAACATCTGTCTGCACATATCGATTCAGACGGTCTGCTGTTTCAATGGAGCGTGACATATTGGATGACGAGTTTATAAGATTGTGCATGCGCATTACGCACAAAATCAGACATTTTGATAACTCAGGTTATCATAAACGATTCGTGCATGAAAAATAATCTGAGAACAGTGGGTTTGGAAATCAATAAATTTTTGGAGCAGCATATCTATATAACAGTAAGAATCTGACACGCAATGCTAATTACAAATATAATTATTATATATGGATAGAGCGATTAAACCAAACTTTTTTTCAAGGTTTAGTGTCCCTTTAACCAGGAAATAGTTGTTCCTTCTCTCTGTCCTAATCCTTCTTTGAAGAAGGAACGTCTGTTACACAATCTTGATGTAGTTCGTGCTTTAAAGTTCTATTTGCAAGCAACTAAGGATTTCAGACAAACATCCTCCTTCTTTGTCATCTATTCTGGTAAGAGGAGAGGTCAGAAAGCGACTGCTACCTCTCTTTCCTTTTGGCTGAAAAGCATCATCCGTTTGGCCTATGAGACTGCTGGCCAGCAGCCTCCTGAAACAATTACTGCTCATTCTATTAGAGCAGTGGCTTCCACATGGGCTTTCAAAAATGAGGCTTCTGTTGAACAGATTTGTAAGGCAGCGACTTGGTCTTCACTGCATACTTTTCCCAAATTTTCCAAATTCAATACTTTTGCTTCTTCGGAGGCTATTTTTGGGAGAAAGGTTTTGCAAGCAGTGGTGCCTTCCGTTTAGGTTACCTGTCTTGTTTTTCCCTTCATCCGTGTCCTAAAGCTTTGGTATTGGTATCCCACAAGTAAAGGATGAATCCGTGGACTGGATACACCTTGCAAGAGAAAACAGAATTTATGCTTACCTGATAAATTACTTTCTCTTGCGGTATATCCAGTCCACGGCCCGCCCTGGCATTTAAGTCAGGTAAAAATTTTTTGTTTAAACTACAGTCACCACTGCACCCTATGATTTCTCCTTTTTCTTCCTAACCTTTGGTCGAATGACTGGGGGGTGGAGCTAGAGGGGGAGCTATATGGACAGCTCTGCTGTGTGCTCTCTTTGCCACTTCCTGTAGGGAAGGAGAATATCCCACAAGTAAAGGATGAATCCGTGGACTGGATACACCGCAAGAGAGTAATTTATCAGGTAAGCATAAATTCTGTTTGTTTATATATATATATATATATATATATATATATATATATATATATATATCTATATCATCACCTTTGTCGGCGAAATGGTGGCATGAAATATACAAAAACACCTTGGGTTACTGAAAATGTGGTATGTAGGGCAAGTTTTTTTCTTCTCAGAACATTCCCAGTAGCGAAGGGGTTAATGTTTTACCTCTGATTACTTGTATCTAAGCACCTGCAGACTGCCCCTTTATTTTAGTGTTTTGAGCAATTTTTAGCAATTTTTTGTATAACCATTATCATTCTCCACGGGAATGCGCACAATGGTATTTATATGGCACATGTGATATAGCACTGTCTGACTGATCAAGATTTAAAAAGCACTGAGATAATAGGCGACCTGTGGGGGCTTAGAAACAGGCAAACTGAGAAGTTATCAAGTATATTAAAGGGACAGTAGTCAAAATTAAACTTTCATCTTACTATTATCAAATTTGCTTTGTTCTCTTGGTATTCTTTGTTGAAAGCTAAACCTAGGTAGGCTCATATCCTTTCTAAGCCCTTAAAGCTGCCTCTTATCTCAGTGCATTTTCACAGTTTTTCTTAGCTAGACAGTGCTAGTTCATGTGTGCCATATCCGTGTAATTATTTGTCAGCACTGATTGGCTAAAATGAAATTCTGTCAAAGAACTGAAATAAGGGGGCAGTCTACAGAGGCTTAGATACAAGGTGTTGGTTATGCAAAACTGGGGACTGGGTAATAAAGGATTATCTCTTTTTAAACAATAAAAATTCTGGAGTAGACTGTCTCTTTTTAATATAACAATGTTGGTTATGCAAAGCTGGGAACTAGATAGTTTAGGTGTTTTAAACACAAAAAAAAAATCATGTAGACTGTCCCTTTAACACCATTGCACTGAGGCCAGTTTTGTCAGGTAGCCACAATTTTTTTCAGATAGAGCATACCATTTTAAACAACTTTCCAATTTACTTCTATTAAAAAAAAATGTGCACAGTATTTTTATATTTAAACTTTTTGAGTCACCAGGTCCTGCGCAAGAATAAGTGTGTATGCATTTGTGAATGGCTGATGGCTGTCACATGGTACGTGTATGCATTTGTGATTGGCTGATGGCTGTCACATGGTACAGGGGGAGTGGAAATAAAACATAACTTTTAAAATTGTCAGAAAAAAATCTACATACTTATTTGAAATTCAGACTAAGTGCTATTGCATTGTTTTGTTATCTTGCATTTGTTGATTATGCAAATCTACTGTGTTGACTGGTCCTTTAAATGTTTTAACTTTTCTCACATAATTTTAGCTGGGGATCGATCTTAATTTGGGATAAAATTTAAAGTGTATTTTTTCCTTTGCTTATTTTAATTGAATATTAAAATCTTCTAAACTTATCTGTACACGTTTGTTAATGTCTGATATGGAGCAAGAGCCTGCTCTCATGAATTCATGCTTATTATGTTTAGGTGCACAAATTGCAGCTTCTATGCAATTTTGTTCATGTGTCAAGAAAACCTTGCAAAATAAAGGTAACATTTTTGAGCCTAATGTCTCAGGATGATGCTGTTAAAATAATACCTCAGCTTTCTCCTGCTAAGTCTCAGTGGCATCACATGCAGTGCCCTGTGGTTCCTCTATAACTCCTAGTGGAGTTTATTTAAAAGCAGAAATTGCTGCCCAGGTATCTTTAGCGGCATTAGCTGCCATTCCCAGATTACAGGGAAAACGCAAGAGGAAATCTAAAAATTCAGAAAGTAAGGTGCCTGTCCTCAGTTCTGCTTCCCAAGTTGCCCTTTCTCATAAATCTGATGAGGAAGATACATCAGGACTTTCTGAGGGTGAAATCTCAGATTCGGACAGTATAATTCCTTTTGAGACTAAGGTGTTATCCTTAAGATTTAAGCTTGAACACCTTAGTGTAATGTTAAAGGAGGTTTTAGCTACTTTAGATGACTCCAATACCCCTGTCGTTGTCACTCCTAAGAAATCTAGTAAACTAAATAGTTTCTTTGATGAACCTTCCACTTCGGAGGTATTTCCTGTGCCGGACCGTGTTAGGGAGATTATCTCACAGGAATAGGAGAAACCAAGGGTGTCTCCCATTTACGAAATGTTTCCTGTCGAGGACTCTATTAAAGACCGTTGGTATACTGTACCCAAAGTTGAAGAAGCCATTTCCACTCTGGTTAAGAGAACCACTATTCCTATTGAGGATAGCTGCTCTTTTAAGGATTTGATGGACAAGAAGCTGGAGGCTTATTTGAAAAATATATATGTTCATGAAGGTCTCCAATGGCAACCTGTGGTGTGTATTGCCACCCCCCAAGGCAGAACATACAGTGATCTGAGATGTCATCGCAGAACATGCAGCATGTCTGCAGAAAGAACAGGACACATGCAGGAACTGTTAGTTAGCAATTAAACTTTTCAGAGCTGCTTCACATTAGGCTGTTCTCTTCCAACAGAGCTGTTCTCTAGCTGCACTGTGTAAGTTTTCCTTATCACAGTTCCTCCAGAGCAACGTGCTGTTTGAAGTGAACAGTGAAATATGCAGTAGCGCTGCAAAGTAGCAGTGCATTAATTGACTGGCTCTCAGAGATTTTTTCAAGCCCGTCCCCTAGTTTTTCACAGTCTGAAAAGCTGTTTATTTCTAAATGTAAAACGTTCGTATAAGCAATGCACCTTTTTTAGAGTATGTCTGCAGCTAATTTGCAATGAAATTTTCAACTACTGCACTATATTATAAAACTTTAAATATTGCTTTATTCTCCAGTTAGCTAACACAATACAATCAAACTGGTGTTTTAGTGTAACTGCCTAATTTAAAATTAAATTTAATCTAAAAATGACCTGCAGAAAGTTTTTCAATAAAAAATTCTCATCGTAGAAAGTGAAAAAAAGTTCTGCCTCTGGGTTGCCACTGTGACTAGTGTGGCATCTTATTGGTTTGACGCCTTGGCTGATTCTCCAAGTAGAGTCTTCCTTGGATGAAATTCAAGATAGAATTAAAGCTCTTAAATTGGCCAATTCCTTTATTGCAGATGACATTTTACAGGTTGTTAGAGTAGGAGCTAAATCTTCTAGTTTCGCTGTCCTAGCCCGCAGGGCGTTATGGTTGAAATTCTGAACTGTGGACGTTTCCTCTAAAGTCAAGCTTCTGGCGATTCCTTACAAGGGCAGAACCTTGTTTGGACCAGGTTTGGCAGAAATGATCTCTGATATTACGGGTGGAAAGGGGTCTTTTCTACCTCTAGATAATAAGAATAGGCCTAAAGGACATCAGAGTAATTTTCGTTTCTTTCGTAACTTCAGAAGAAAACCTTCCCCTTCTTCTTCCAAGCATGAACAATCCAAGTCGTCTTGGAAACCCAATCAGTCTTTGAACAATGGGAAACAATCAAAGAAACCCGCAGCTGATTCCAAATCAGCATGAAGGGTTTGCCTTCATGATCAGGTAGGGGGCAGACTTTCTCAGTTCTCTCAAGCCTGGATACGAGATGTCTCAGATCCCTGGACTGTGTACATAGTATCCCAGGGTTACAAATTGGAATTCAAGACTTTTCCTCCCAGAGGCAGATTCCTTCTCTAAAGATTATCTGCAGACCAGATAAAGATAGAGGCGTTCTTGAAATGTATACAACATCTTTCCTCCCTGGGAGGGATAGTTCCAGTTCCAGCGCAGGAACAGGGTCTCTGGTTCTACTCCAACCTATTTGTGGTTCCCAATAAAGAGGAAACTTTCCGTCCCATTCTAGATTTGAAGTGTCTAAACAAGTTTCTCAAAGTTCCATCCTTTAAGTTGGAGACTATATACGCTCCGTTCTTCCTTTAGTACAAGAGGGTAAGTTCATGACAATGATAGACCTAAAGGATGCGTATCTTCATGTTCCTATTCACAGGGACCATCACAGATTCCTGAGATTTGCCTTTCTGGACAAACGTTTCCAGTTCGTGGCCCTTACGTTTGGCCTAGCCATGGCTCCCAGAATTTTTCAAAGGTTGTGGAGGCTCTTTTGGCAGTGATCGGTTCTCGTGGAATTGCTGTGACACCCTACCTGGACGTCATATTGGTTCAGGCGCCATCTTTTCAACAAGCAAAATCTCACACAGAGATATTGTTGTCTCTTTTTCCTTCCCACGGATGGAATGTGAATCTGGAAAAAAGCTCCCTTTCCCCTGCTACAAGATTAGTGTTCTTAGGGGCTATAATAGATTCTCTATTGATGAAGATTTTTCTGACAGAGATCAGGAAAAACAAAATAATTTCCTCTTTCTTCAGGCTACTGTTCATCCTTCAGTGGCTCATTGTATGGAGGTAATCGGTCTGATGGTGACTTCCATGGGCATCATTCCTTTTGCTCAATTCCATTTGAAAACTCTCCAGTTGTGCATGCTCAGACAATGGAATGGCGACCATGCGGATCTATCTCAGAGAATAGAGTTAGGTCAGTCGTCAAGGCATTCTCTCCCGTGGTGGATTTCTGAGGAACATCTGTCTCAGGGCACATGCTTTCAGAGACCTTCCTGGGTGATCCTGACCACAGACGCCAGCCTGCTGTGCTGGGGAGCAGTCTGGAACTCGTTAAAAGCTGAGGGCCTTTGGACTCGGGAGGAGTCTGCTCTTCCCATCAACATATTGGAGTTGAGGGCACTTTACAATGCTCTATTGGCTTGGCCTCAGTTGTCCTCAGCCCAGTTTATCAGGTTCCATTCAGACAACATAACCTCTGTGGCTTACATCAGTCACCAGGGAGGAACTTAGAGTTCCTTAGCCATGAAGGAGGTTACTCGGATTCTTCAGTGGGCAGAGACCCAGAATTGCTGTCAATCTGCCATCCGCATTCCAGTAGTAGACAACTGGGAAGTGGATTTTCTGAGCAGACAGACTTTTCATCCCGGGGAGTGGGAACTCCATCCGGAGGTGTGTTCCAGCTTAGTCCTCAAATGGAGGGGTGATGGATTT
The DNA here is from genome assembly GCF_027579735.1 of Bombina bombina. Lineage (NCBI taxonomy): Eukaryota > Metazoa > Chordata > Amphibia > Anura > Bombinatoridae > Bombina > Bombina bombina. Next base: position 1,333,057,909 of record NC_069499.1, read on the forward strand.
AGATCTGATGGTGTCTAGTAAAGAACGGTTCAAGGTCAAGAGATCCGCAGGCCGTTCTGATGGATGCTCTGGCGGTTCCTTGGGGTTTTTTTTTTTTTCCCCCAAAATAAATTTTTATTTGGTTTAATAGTTACAGGTAACAATTGGGGACACGCAGGAACCCTACACATATAGGCACAAGTCAAAAATTCGGACACAAGGGTCCGATTACAAATGCTATCAAGACATTAACATATAAGGCATTCCTTCCACTCAGAGGGAAGGGGACATTGAATAAACAATTCTAATGTATGAAAACAGATTTATAAGCGATACATTACAAAATATTCTCCGGGGAAGCAGTGGGGGGAAGGCCGGAGAAGGCAGGGAATGGAAATCCCGTCAGTCATCTCTAAGGAAAGGGGCCAGAGTGACAAAAGCGATCAGTCGTCTAATCAGGTATTGTGTAGAGCATCTTGTGTCGTGACCAACGGCTTCCACAGAACATCGTATTTGTCTTTCCAGTCAACCCAGGCCATTTCAAACAGGTCAGCTTTATTAAGTACGTGATTTATATCTCTTTCCATGTTGTACAAATAAGCCATAGTATTTAAAATCTCGGCCCACGTTGGAGGGAGCTCTTTTTTCCAAGACCTAGCAATATTAGTTTTAATAGAGGCCAAAAGATATATACATATCACACTATTGTGTTTAGGGAGGGTATGAAAATCAAAATGGAGAATAGCTGTGGCCGTGTTTCTAGGTATCCTAATCTCAAGAGCAGATAGAGTACGGAAGCACAGGTTCCATAGCGGTTTGATTTTTGGGCATTCCCACCATGTAGGAAGCAACATAAGGGGGAAGTCCCCGGGAACATTTTAGATAGCCACGTTGGGACCAGATACCAGTGGGATATGACTTTTTGTAGTTGGTTTCAAACATTGTTATGCGGTGTAATGTTTTTTTAGTCAACATGAGGGATCATTGCCAGGTGTTTACAGGAATGCGAATGTGTAAGGGTGCCCCACCTAAGTAAGTGTGGTGCTGGTTCGGGCGGTATGGTTCCTTCTAACAAATTGTAGTGTTGACAGCGGCTTGAATAGTCTGTGACCCCTGCACCAGATGGACTCCCATAGGGTTAGAGGGCGGGCAGATTTGGGGAGAAATCCCCAACTTGTGAGGAAACTTTTAATTCTGATAAGTTCGAATTGGAGGAAGGGTGGAATGTTTCCACTTGTTTCAAGTTGGTCTAGTTCAATGTATCCATCTTGATGGATCTTGGACCAAAAATCCGAAACTTGTTTAACCCCTAATCGGGCCCAAGTGTTAGGATGTGTTTCCGCAAGACCAGTGAGAAGACCCGGTACCGATGTAACCGGGGAGGGAGGGGTGAGGTACAATCAGTTGGCGGTGACAGCTCTTGTCCCAGATAGAGAGTAATTCTATGATTATAGGGTTAGTTATACCGAGAGTTCTGCGGCTATGGGCCGGGGTCCAAATCAAGTCTCTAAGGAGTATATTAGATGATAACGAAGCTTGTTCAACCTTTCTCCATCTGTCATGCGACTGAAGTACTCCCTCATAGTACTTAAAGGGACATTAAATCCAAAAAAATTCATGATTCAGATTAGAGGATACAATTTTTAAAAAGTTTGCAATTTACTTCTATTATCAATTTATTTTCATTCTCATGTTATTCTTTGTTGAAGAGATAGGTAGGTAGCGTGCACATGCCTAAAGCACTACACAACAGGAAATAGTGCCGCCATCTAGTGCCCATGCTAATGTATAACATTGTTGCAAAACTGCTGCTATATAGTGCTGCAGACACGTGCACACTCTTGAGCGTACATTTCTGCTTTTCCACAAAGGATAACAAGAAAACTAAGAGAATTTTTTAAAATAGAAGTAAATTAGAAAGTTTTTTAAAATGTTAAGTTCTATCTAAATCATGAAAGAAAAAAAGGTTTTATGTCCCTTTTAATTATGAAAGGGGAGGCCAACCCTCCAAGTTGGATAGGGAATTGAAGGGTTTTATGAGAAATTCTGGGGGTCTTGCCTTGCCAAATGAACTTCCTAAATTTGCTTTGGAATTGTAATGAGATGCATAGGTACTCTAATCAGGAGGCACCTAAACAAATAAGTAAGCTTTGGAAGAAAATACTTTTTAAGGGAGGCTATTCGGCCCATCCAAGAAATGGACTTGTGGTCACACTTATTTTTTAGGTACGCAGTTCTGTCAGTAACGGAAGATAGTTATCTTTAACCATCTGCACTATACTATTGGATGTCCTTACTCCAAGATTGTGACCTGCTTATTTGACCACTTAAAACTAAATTTATCCTTCAGGTTAAGAAAATAATTTTGAGGAAATACACACCAATATATCTCGGTTTTAGAAATATTGAGCTTGTAGAAGGAAAGGTCGCCAAAAGTTTTCTGGATTTCCAGAAGTCTAGGGATGGTGCAAAGAGGATCTGCAGAGAATATGGTGATGTCATCAACTAACAATGCAATTGTTGCCTTGTTCCTGATAGTGTAATCCCCTCCATTCCCTTGTCCGAACGTATCTTCTCCGCTAGAGGCTTGACTGCTAGAGTAAACAACAATGGGGACAGAGGACATCCCTGCCTAGTGCCATTAGAGATCGGAAATGGGACGGTTTGGAAGCCCAACCCCCTAACTGTAGCTGTCGGCATAGAATATATAGAGCTTGAATGGCAAGACAGATTGCAGACGGAAATTTAAAAACTTTAAAGAGTTTCCTAGAGGTAGGCCCATCTAACACGGTCAAAGGCCTTCTCGGCATCTAAAGAGATGACCGAGAAGGGCTTGTTCATTCTTGTTGATTCGCAAGTGACATTAATGAGTCGCCTAGTGTTGTCCGGTCCCTCCCGATTTGTAAATGGCCAGGAGTTTGGGATATATTTTGACATCCATGTTAATCAAGGAAATTGGCCTGTAGTTAGAGCACATTGAGGGGTCCTTGTTTAGTTTGGGGATTGTGACAATAGTAACTTCCAAGAACTCTTTTCTAAAGCTCCCCTCTTGTCTCGCAAGACTATGAATCTGGGAAGCAGGGGGGATAGTTCCTGGGAGTAAGTCTTATAAAATTGATCAGGGAATCCATCTGGCCCAGGGGCCTTGAAGGGTTTTAGGTGTTTAATTATTTGTCTGAGTTCCAGTAAGGTGAACGGAGCAGTGAGTGAGTCTTGTTCAGGTGTCAGTGTCGGGAGGTTCAGGGAGCTAAGGAATTGTCCGATAGACTGTGTCGAGGCAGGGTGGGTAATTTCTTCTGTCTCAATATTATACAGTTTTGAATAATAGTCTGCAAAGCACTCACCTATTAATGAAGGTAATCTGAGCGTTTTATTATTGTGTTGGATTTGGTATATTCGGGATACACTATTTCGGTGACGTAATTTGTTAGCTAACATAGTGTCAGCTTTGTTACCTTTATGGTAGAATATTTGCTTGAGTTTTGTAAGATTGTTTAGGGTTCGGCGCAATTCTATCTGGTTAATGTGTGCCTGAATGGTGGAAATTTGTGCTGATGCTTCTTCTGTAATGGTGGCGCAGTTAACAGTCTCTAAGGTTCTAAGTTTGTTGTGTGCCTGGGCGAGAGTAAGTCCAGCAAGCTTTTTTTAGGCGAGCCTATACAAAATGTGTGGTCTAACCTGGAATAAGTTTTGTGGGAGTAGTGAGTATAATCTGTCTTTCGTGTGCAACAACCACCAAATATCAAAATATCCATATTGTGACATGATTGAGACAAGGCCCAATTGAGAATTTTTTCTACTTAAGGTTATTGTTTAACGGTCCATTTTAATGTCCCAAATCATGTTGAAGTCACCCGCCAGTATAACTCTGCCCTGTCTGTACTGGTCCACTACCCGTAGGATTTTTCGAAGGCAAGCCGGTTGACGTGAGTTGGGCAAGTATATTGAAACTAGTGTGTAGGACATGGTCCAGTTTGCAAACCAGGATGGTATTACCTGGCTTGGGGGGTCTTTGATCACCTGTAATTGCTCAAATGCTATCCTATTGTGTATCAGTATAGCTGTTCCTCTAGCCTTCTTAGTAAAAGGGGAGTATTCTATGGTCGTATAAGTGCGCAAGTGGAATCTGTGAGGGACGTCTGACTGCCAATGGGTCTCCTGGAGAAACACCAAATCTGGATTATGAAACTTGAGAGTGCGGGTTAATAGGCTTTGTTTAAAGGGTCATTGAGGCCCCTAGTATTAAGAGTGAGAATTCTAACCCGGTTCATTCTCGTATCGTTGTCTGAAGTTCTAAGTTGAGAAAAGAGGTGGGGGGGCCTGTCAAGTGTTTTGCGCAATCCAAATTAGAGGAAGGGATAAGTCAAATTCTTAAATCCTAAGTAATGTACTGAAAATTTGAGGTCGAAATAGTTCACCTGGATGGAACCCTGGCATGGGCTACCCTTTATATGGGGGGGGAGCTAAAGATATAGCAGAGCGCATGGGAGGCGGAATCTCCGGCCCCACTTGGTAGATAAGGTCAAGTCAGGGATGTAATTTGTGAAATCAGTCAACCAGTGGGGCATTTCTTAGTAGTGTTAACATCTTTTCAGCAATGATATCAATAATAACAGTAAATATAAATTACAACAATTTCCCTCCATCGAGGTAACTATATAACATAACTTATGATATACCAACCGTGCTCCTTAACTTGTCAAACATAACAACGAACAGTATAAGTATATGACCCTTTCAAGTTAACTTATGTATTGGGACATCATCCAGGCGGGAAACACTCCAAGTGCCTCTGACTTCTCAGAGCTATCTGCCAAAACTTGTAGAGAGAATGGGACTCAATGAAGGGAAGCAAAAGAAAACCCTCAAATTCAGCTTGGATTCAGGGAGGTTAGTGTGTGGGGTCGAAGGGGGTCCTGCATCTGTTGGGTTTTCATTCTCTTTGGTCTTTGATCTTTAACAGACCAATTCAGGAGCAGTAACCCGCAATTTCGACTGAGTAGGGGGAGGATTCCTCATGACATCAGCCGAGAGTCCCCACTGTGTGAGAAGAGTAGTCCCCTGAGATAACGTGGACACTGTGTTTGTGCGCCTTATCTTTTGTGATGTTCAATTTGGCTGGGTAGCCCCATCTGTATTTGATGCCTGCCCGCCGGAGTATTAGTTTGACCGGCTGAAAGTACCTTCTATGTTGCAGCGTATGTGCTGATAGGTCAGGAAGCAACTGAATATCTTTGAACTTTTCTGACATCTGTGGCTTACGGAAAGCATCCTGCATAAGTTTGTCAATAACATCTCTCGCTTTCTCCTGTTACACTGATCTCAGGTGTAGAGCTCTGTGAGCCCTCTCCATGGTGGAAGTCATATCCTCGGTAGGACCCAGCAGGTCATTAAAGAATTCTTTTAAATAATTCTGAAGATCAGCTGGTGGGACTTCCTCTGGGATCCCTCTAAACCGTACATTATTTTTGCGAGCTCGGTCTTCTACGTCAGCAAGCTTGAATTCTAGTTGGTTTAGTTGCTCAGAGAAGGCTTCCCAATATGCTAAGAGGTTTGTCTGGTCAGTAGCAATGTCGTGCTGCTTCCTCTCAAGAGAATCCACTCTCCTATTTCCGAAATATTCTTTCGAAGTTCGACATGACTCCGCTGACTTTTCTTTGTGATAGAGCGGGTTTGACGCGCAAACATTTTTTTTAAGGGTTGCTTTTGTGATAAAGTGTTGGGACTGGGCAGATAGCATGGTATCAGCCTGGGAGCCATCCCTCACTGACTCCGAATCACTTAGACCATCATTTGAATCTGCTGCTTGTCCTTTAGGTGGCTGGGTAAAATGATCAAGGACCGTTTTTTTTTTTTTATAGCTCCAGGAGTTTTCGATTGTCTTCTGGAAGTATGAGGCATTTTCAAATACAGTTGGTAGATAGTAACAACTAGCTTACTTACAAGATATATAAATATATGGGTAAGGTGTGGATACCCCTCTGGTTGACAGAATAGAGAGAGATTCACAGATCAATATACATTTATATTTGGAGCAGGGCCGGGTGGCCTCTCCTGACCACTACCCCCTCATATCGGTAGTCATAAATCGAACTTACACTCTGACTTAGTATCAGTCAGAGTACCTCAATAGGGGAGCAAAGGCCAGGAAGACGCCACAGGCAAGACTTCAGGGTACAGCCTGGAGGGCACAGCTACACACCATAAGAATGAAAACAAAGCAGCAACCAAGTGTTTAAATTACTCTACAATTGCCAAAATTTAGTCTTAATGAGTGGGTCAATACAGTGTCGATCAGGCTATTTTGCCAAGGACTCAGTCCATCAACCACCTATTAGCATGTTAAAAATTACCACTCAGTAAGTTCCAGCAGACCCCCTATCAGCCCAGGGAATTGGGGATATTCGAAGGAATGGGAAAAGGGAAGGGGAAGTAACCAGCTCAGACGAGCTGAGCCGGAGAGGGAGAGTCTCAAGGGGGCCCCTAGTAAGCTAATGCACAAATTGAACTTCCAGCAGAAACCCAAGGCAAACAGAATATTTATAGGATGATATGGTAACACTGTGTTTGATATTGGTAACCTGTGGAAGCAAACTTTATATAAAACAATAAAATGACACTAGTAAACTACCGTGGACCCCTACCTGACTCAGGAACTAGGGATACACCTGAAGGAAAGGGGAAGTGACCAACTCAGACAAGCTGAGCCGGAAAAGAGTTGAGAGGGTCAGCAGCCTCCTGAGAGAATTACGGCTCAATCCACAAGAGCTGTTATCTCTTCTTGGGCTTTCAAAAATTAAGCTTCTATGGAACAAATTTGCCAGGCTGCAACTTGATCTTCTCTATACACTTTTTCCAAATTTTTCATATTTGATACTTTTGCCTCAGCTGAGGCTTCTTTTGGGAGAAAGGTTCTTCAAGAGGTGGTGCCTTCTGTTTAGGACTGCCTGTCTTGTCCCTCCCTATTTATCTGTGTCCTCTAGCTTGGGTATAGGTTCCCAACAGTAATTACTCAAGCCGTGGACTCACCATATCTTAGGAAAGAAAAACAAAATTTATGCTTACCTGACAAATGTATTTATTTCCGGATATGATGAGTCCACAGCCCCACCCTTTAATTTAAGACAGTTGTTCTTTTGACTATAACCTCAGGCACCTCTACACCTTGTGTTACTCTTTTTTTTTTTTCTCTTGTTAAGTGTATCCAGTCCACGGATCATCCATTACTTATGGAATATATTCTCCTTCCCAACAGGAAGCTGCAAGAGTCCACCCACAGCAAAGCTGCTATATAGCTCCTCCCCTAACTGCCATATTCAGTCATTCTCTTGCAAGCCTCAACATAGATAGGTCGTGAGAGTCTGTGGTGCTTTCTACTTAGTTTATTCTTCAATCAAAAGTTTGTTATTTTTAAATGGCACCGGAGTGTGCTGTTTATCTCAGACAGTATTTGGAAGAAGAATCTGCCTGCGTTTTTCTATGATCTTAGCAGACGTAACTAAGATCCATTTGCTGTTCTCACACATTCTGAGGAGTGAGGTACTTCAGAGGGGGAATGGCGTGCAGGTTTTCCTGCAGATAAGGTATGTGCAGTAAAATATTTTTCTAGGAATGGAATTGACTAAGAAAATACTGCTGATACCGAAGTAATGTAAGTAAAGCCTTAAATGCAGCGATAGCGACTGGTATCAGGCTTATTAATAGAGATACATACTCTTATAAAAATGTGTTTTAAAACGTTTGCTGGCATGTTTAATCGTTTTTTAACGTACATTGGTGATAACACTGTAATGTTGGTATAGCCTTAAATGCAGTAAAAGCGACTGGTATCAGGCTTATTAATAGAGATACATACTCTTGTAAAAATGTGTTTTAAAACGTTTGCTGGCATGTTTAATCGTTTTTTAACATATGTTTGGTGATAAAACTTATTGGGGCCTAAGTTTTTTCCACATGGCTGGCTTAAATTTTGCATAGAAACAGTTAACTGAAGCTTCCCACTGTTGGCTGTGGCAGTTTGTTGTGTCTGTTTTTAAAAACGTCTGTCGTTTTTTTTTTTTTTTTTTATCTGTTTTTTTGCATTAAGGGGTTAATCATCCATTTGCAAGTGGGTGCAATGCTCTGTTACCTTATTACATGTACTGTAAAAATTTCGTTAGTTTTACTGCCTTTTTTTTTTTTCTCACTGTTTTTCAAATTTTGACAAAATTTGTTTCTCTTAAGGGCACAGTAACGTTTTATATATTTGCTTGTTAACTTGATTTAAAGTGTTTTCCAAGCTTACTAGTCTCATTATTAGTCTGTTCTAACATGTCTGACATAGAGGAAGCTCTGTGTTCATTATGTTTTAAAGCCATGGTGGAACCCCATCTTAGAATGTGTACCAGATGTACTGATTTCATGTTAAACAATAAAGATCATTTTTTGTCTTTAAAAACATTATCACCAGAGGATTCTGTCGTGGGGGTAGTTATGCCGACTAACTCTCCCCACGTGTCAGACCTTTTGACTCCCGCTTTAGGGACTCCCGCTCAAATGGCGCCAAGTACATCAAGGGCACCCATAGCGTTTCTTTTACCAGGGGATTCTGTCGAGGGGAAAGTTATGCCGACTAACTCTCCCCACGTGTCAGACCCTTCGACTCCCGCTTCAGGGACTCACGCTCAAATGGCGCCAAGTACATCAAGGGCGCCCATAGCGTTTATTTTACAAGACATGGCAAAGGTGGTGAATAATATTCTGGCAGCAGTATTAGTCAGACTACCTGAAATTAAAGGAAAGCAGTTAGCTCTGGGGGTAGATACAGAGCATACAGACGCTTTAAGAACCATGTATGATACTACCTCACAATATGCTTAGTCTGTGGGTGATTTTTTTTGACTCAGGGAAGATGATTTAACCTGATTCTGATATTTCTACATTTAAAATTTATGCTTGAGAACCTCCACTTGTTGCTCAGGGAGGCTTTGGCTGCTCTGAATGAATGTGTACAATCGCAGGGCCAGAGAAATTGTGTAGACTGGATAAATAATATGCAGTGCCGGTGTGTACTGATGTTTTTCCAATACCTAAAGAGGTTTACTAAAATTTTTTTTAATAAGGAATGGGATAGACCAGGTGTGCCATTCTCTTCCCCTCCTATTTTTTAGAAGAATGTTTTCTAATAGTTACCACCACACGGGACTTCTGGCAGACAGTTCCTAAGGTGGAGAGAAAAGTTTCTACTCTAGCTAAGCGTACCACTACCTCTGACGAGAACAGTTGTGCTTTTTAGATCCAATGGATAAAAAATGTTTATTCAACAGGGTTTTATCCTGCAGCCCCTTGCATACATTGCTTCTGTCACTGCTGCTGCTGCGTTCTGGGTTGAGTCTCTTGATGAGGCTTTACAGTTAAGCGACTCCATTGGATGAATATATTTGACAAGCTTATGCTAGCCAATTCCTTTGTTTTCTGATGCCTTGTTCATTTGACTAGACTAACGGCTAAGAATTCTGTTTTTTACTATACTGGCACGCAGAGCGCTATGGCTTATATCATGGTCAGCTGTCGTGACTTTAATAAATAAGCTACTTAACTTCCCTTCAAGGGGCAGACCCTATTCGGGCCTGGTTTGAAGGAGATTATTGCTTATATCACTGGAGGAAAAGGTCATGCCCTTCCTCAGGATAGGTCCAAATCAAGGGCCAAAAAAAAAAAAAAAAGTCTAATTTTCGTGCCTTTTAAAAACTTCAGGGCAGGTGTGGCATCCTCTTCCTCTAAGGCAAAACAAGAGGGAATTTTTGCTCAGTCCAAGGCGGTCTGGAGACAAAGATAAGCAGGCCAAGGAGCCTGCTGCTGCCTCTAAGGCAGCATGAAGGAACGGACCCCTATCCGGTAACGGATCCTATAGGGGGCAGACTTTCATTCTTCGCCCAGGCGTGGGCAAGAGATGCCCAGGATCCCTAGGCATTGGAATTTATATCCCAGAGATATCTTCTGGATTTCAAAGATTCCCCCCCCCCAAAAAAAAAGGGGAGATTTCGCCTTTCACAATTATCTGCAAACCAGATAAAGAAGGAGGCATTCTTACATTGTGTACGAGATCCATCCAGTTCCAAGAGAGGAACAGGGACAGAGTTTTTACTCAAATCTGTTTGTGGTTCCCAAGGAGAGGGAACCTTCAGACCTATTTTGAATCTAAAGATCTTAAACAAATTCCTCAGAATTCCGTCATTTAAGATGGAAACTATTCGTACCATCTTAACTATGATCCAGGAGAGTCAATAGAGGACTACAATGGATTTGAAGGATGCTTATCCTCACATTGTGATGCATAAAGATCACCATCGTTTTTCAGTTTTGCCTTTCTAGACAGGCATTACCAGTTTGTAGCTCTTTCCTTTGGGATATCTACAGCCCCAAGAATCTTTATGGAGGTTCTGGGGTCGCTTTGGCGGTCCTTAGACCGCGGAGCATAGAAGTGGCCCCTTATTTAGACGACATCCTGATACAGGCGTCAAACATCCAAATTGCCCAGTCTCATACGGACGTAGTACTGGCATTTCTGAGATCACATGGGTGGAAAGTGAACAAGGAAAGAGTTCTCTATCCCCAATCTCAAGGGTTTCCCTCCTAGGGACTCTGATAGATTCTGTAGAAATGAAAATTTACCTGACGGAGTCCAGGTTGTCAAAGTTTCTAAATTTCTGCCGTGTTTTTTCATCCCATCCGCAGCCCTTCGGTGGCTCAGTACATGAATGAAATCGGCTTAATGGTAGCGGCAAGGGACATAGTACCGTTTGCACGTCTACATTTCAGACCGCTGCAACTATGCATGCTCAGTCAGAGGAACGGGGATTACACAGATTTGTCCCCCTGTTAAACCTGGACCAAGAGACCAGAGATTCTCTTCTCTGGTGACTATGTCGGGTCCATCTGTCCAAGGGTATGACCTTCCGCAGGTCAGATGGGACAATTGTTACAATAGATGCCAGCCTTTTAGGTTGGGATGCAGTCTGGAACTCCCTGAAGGCTCAGGGATAGTGGACTTAAGAGGAGACCCTCCTTCTAATAAATATTCTGGAAGTGGGAGTGATATTCCATGCTCTTCAGACTTGGCCTCAGTTAGCAACTCTGAGGTACATCATACTCAGTCGGACAATATACACGACTGTGGCTTACATCAGCCATCAAGGGGGAACAGAAGTTCCCTAGCGATGTTAGAAGTCTTACAATAATTCACTGGACAGAGACTCACTCTTGTCTATCAGCTATCCATATCCCAGGTGTTGAGAACTGGGAGGTGGATTTTCTAAGTCGTCAGACTTTTCTTCCGGGGGAGTGGGATTTCCTCCGGAGGTCAAGACCAAGCAGGAGAGGGCTTTGGTGTTTTTGACAGCGCCTGCGTAGCCACGCAGGACCTGGTATGCAGATCTGGTGGACATGTCATCCTTTCCATCACGGTCTCTGCTTCTGAGACAGGTCCCTCTACCTCAGGGTCCTTTCAACCATCTAAATAGAATCAATCTGAGATGGACTGCCTGGAGACTGAACGCTTGATGTTATCAAAGCATGGCTTCTCCGAGTCAGTCATTGATACCTTAATACAGACATGAAAGCCTGTCTCTAGGAAAATTGAACATAGATATGGTGCAAATATCTGATTGTTATGAATCCAAGGGTTACTCATGGAGTAAAGTCTGGATTCCCAGGATATTATCTTTTCTCCAAGATGTTTTTGAGAAAAGGGTTGTCAGCTAATTCCTTAAAAGGGGACAGATTTTTACTCTGTCTATTTTTTGCACAAGCGTCTGGCAGGTATTCTAGACGTTCAGGCATTTGGTCAGGCTTTGGTTAGATCCAAGCCTATGTTTAAAACTGTTGCTCCGCCATGGAGCTTAAACCTGATTCTTAAGGTTCTTCAAGAAGTTCCGTTTGAACCTTTTTTGTTCCATAGATATCAATCTTTATCTTGGAAAGTTCTTTTTGGGTAGCTAACTCTTCGACTCGTAGAGTCTCCAAGTTATCTGTGTTACAATGTGATTCTCCTTATCTGGTCCTTCGTACGGATAAGGTAGTCCTGCGTACCAACCTGGGTTTTTTCCTAAGGTGGTATCTAACAAGTACATCACTCAAGAGATAGTTGTTCCATGCTTGTATCCTAATCCTTCCTCAAAGAAGGAACGTCTATTACACAATATTGGACGTGGTTTGTGCTTTAAAGTTTTACTTACAAGCTACTACAGTTTTCATCAAACGTTCACCTTGTTTGTTGTCTATTCTGGACAGAGGAGAGGTCAAAAGACTTCAACAGCCTCTCTGTCTTTTTGGTTAAAAAGCATAATTCATTTTGCTTATGAGACTGCTGGACAGCAGCCTCCTGAAGGGATTACAGCTCATTCTACTAGAGCTGTGGTTTTCACTTGGGCCTTTTTTAAATGTGGCTTCTGTTGAACAGATTTACAAGACGGAGTCTTGGTCTGCGCTTCATACTTTTCAAATTTAACAAATTTGATACCTTGCTTCTTCGGAGGCTATTTTTGGGAGAAAGGGTTTTTTACAGGCAGTGGTAACTTCCGTTTAAGTACCTGCCTTGTCCCTCCCATCATCCGTGTACTTTAGCTTTGGTATTGGTATTCCATAAGTAATGGATGATCCGTGGACTGGATACACTTAACAAGAGAAAACATAATTTATGCTTACCTGATAAATTTATTTCTCTTGTAGTGTATCCAGTCCACGGCCCGCCCTGTCACTTTAAGGCAGGTAATTTTTTCATTTGAACTACAGTCACCACTGCACCCTATGGTTTTTCCTTTCTCTGCATGTTTTCGGTCGAATGACTGAATATGGCAGTTAGGGGAGGAGCTATATAGCAGCTTTGCTGTGGGTGGACTCTTGCAGCTTCCTGTTGGGAAGGAGAATATATTCCATAAGTAATGGATGATCCGTGGACTGGATACACTACAAGAGAAATAAATTTATCAGGTAAGCATAAATTATGTTTTTCTCAATTTCCCTCTGTCGAATGACTGGGGGTTGTGGGTAAGGAAATGATACTTAGCAGTTTAACTGTGGTGCTCTTTGCCTCCTCCTGCTGGCCAGGAGTTATATTCCCAACAGTAATTACTTAAGCCGTGGACTCACCATATCTTAGGAAAGAAAGATAAATACATCAAATCAAAGTAAGTAAGTATAAAAATAATCACTTAAACAGCAAACATATTTGTTTGCTTGCAAACAGAGCACACTTTGTTCTGCAGGCAGTTGCTACACTGAAAGTTTCTGACATAACTTAAGTTCTAATGTAAAATGATTTTTGTAGCAAAAGTCTGCTAGTGAGCATGGAAAAGAAACTAACTGGAGTTATTGTAGGTGTCTTTTAGAGATCACACTAAAACAAAGATAAATGGCTGTCTTCCTGAAAACAAACTTTCATAAATGTATTTATCTTTGCCCTTCATTGTCATACAAGTGAGAAACCTCCTCCCTGCAGCTTTTTCCATAGAATTTTATTTCCTGCGCAAATTAGGTACCTTCTTCACTATGGATTCAGTAATCAAAACTCTCGAAAAGTCTACCTCTCATAGAAGCAGATTGGATAATTCTCCACACAGACTCCAAGCAAGTCTGATGGGGGGGGGGGTGCAGTTTTTCAGAGATAATATCCTTTCAGTGTTTGGTCTCTCAAAGATTAATGTCTACCATCCAATATCCTCAAGATCAGGACAGTGTTACAAACTCATTCATTTTCAGACCCATCATCATGGTAATCAATCAATCTGCTAACAACCAACAGGAAAACAAATTCTTATATGCAGGTTCAAGGCGTGGAAAAGGGGTCAAATAATTCTAAAAGTATATCTAATAATTGTATGGGCCAAGCTATATGCTCAGAATCTCTTAACTGTGATTTGCTGGGCAATCTATATTCAGAGATAGATTATTAAAGATGATGAGCTCCGAAACTATTAACAGGGTGGCAGTTAAAGGACAAACTTTTTCATCTGGTGACACAGAAATGGGGGTTGTCAGAAATAGATCTAATTGCGTCAAGCTCCAATCAAGTTCCTTTGTTTTACAGCGTTTCCCAACGCAAAATGCTCTGGGGAAAGATACTCTGATAAAAGTATGGGACATTTTATGTTTTTTCCCCCCAGTAGTTTTGATTCCACGTCAGTGCAGAATACAGAAGGAGATTGCTACATTGGTTTTACTATTTTAACAAAGACGACCTTGGTTGCTCTCCTTCAGATCTTGGAAATAGGTGCACCTTGAGAGCTACCAGTAATAGAGGACATGCTTGGGTGTTTTAATGGAAAACCTCCATATCCAATATTCAGTAATTTCATTTGTTGGAGTTTTTGCATAATGGATGCTTGAAAGGGTTAAGTCCTAGGACTCCCGAAGTTCAAGTTTCAGCAATAATTTAGGTTAAGTGGGCTCAACAGCATTTTGTAATTCTTTTTTTTTTTTTCTTCAGGCCCTGGCCATATCCAGTTTCCAAAGTTTTTTTTCTAACCTGGGATCTTTCATTGGTTCTTGAAGTTTTTTTTTACTCTATTTGAACCTCTTTGGGAAGTTTTCCTTTGTTTTTTTGACATTAAAATTTGTTTTTCTGTTGGCTATCGTTTCTGTTATATGTTTGACAGAATTGCAAGCTCTCTCCTCGAAAGAAGCTTACATTGCTTTTCATAATAAAGTAGTTTTACATAGTGTACCTGAGTTTCTTCCTAAAGTTGTTTTTGATCTTCTTAGAATTCGGTTTGTCTAGCCATCTTTTTTGACCTGACAAAAACATGCACAAGGGAAACCTCTATTGCTTTGATGTAGCTTGCTGATTATATATTTACGTCAAAAGAACGGTCTATACATTAGTCACAGGCTTGTCAACCCAAAAGGGCCACAGCAAGGTCAGTCTCCTGCAAAAACTACTTTTTCAAGATGGATTGCTCAAGCAATTTCAGGGGCTTACAGGTAAAGAATTTAACCAGTTTCTGAGTTGCTTAGGGCTCTTTCTACATGGGTGGTTTTAGCATTCTAGGCTTTTAAGGCTGGTCCTACCTCTACAGAAATGTGCCAAACAACTTTGTGAAAGTCTTCCAATACTTTTGTGTCTCACTACAAGTTGGATGTTCTTTACAGGGAGTGCAGAATTATTAGGCAAATGAGTATTTTGACCACATCATCCTCTTTATGCATGTTGTCTTACTCCAAGCTGTATAGGCTCGAAAGCCTACTACCAATTAAGCATATTAGGTGATGTGCATCTCTGTAATGAGAAGGGGTGTGGTCTAATGACATCAACAACCTATATTAGGCAACTTCCTTTCCTTTGGCAAAATGGGTCAAAAGAAGGACTTGACAGGCTCAGAAAAGTAAAAAATAGTGAGATATCTTGCAGAGGGATGCAGCACTCTTAAAATTGCAAAGCTTCTGAAGCGTGATCATCGAACAATCAAGTGTTTCATTCAAAATAGTCAACAGGGTCGCAAGAAGCGTGTGGAAAAACCAAGGCGCAAAATAACTGCCCATGAACTGAGAAAAGTCAAGCGTGCAGCTGCCAAGATGCCACTTGCCACCAGTTTGGCCATATTTCAGAGCTGCAATATCACTGGAGTGCCCAAAAGCACAAGGTGTGCAATACTCAGAGACATGGCCAAGGTAAGAAAGGCTGAAAGACGACCACCACTGAACAAGACACACAAGCTGAAACGTCAAGACTGATTTTTCTAAGGTTTTATGGACTGATGAAATGAGAGTGAGTCTTGATGGGCCAGATGGATGGGCCGTGGCTGGATTGGTAAAGGACAGAGAGCTCCAGTCCGACTCAGATGCCAGCAAGGTGGAGGTGGAGTACTGGTTCGGGCTGGTATCATCAAAGATGAGCTTGTGGGGCCTTTTCGGGTTGAGGATGGAGTCAAGCTCAACTCCCAGTCCTACTGCCAGTTTCTGGAAGACACCTTCTTCAAGCAGTGGTACAGGAAGAAGTCTGCATCCTTCAAGAAAAACATGATTTTCATGCAGGACAATGCTCCATCACACGCGTCCAAGTACTCCACAGCGTGGCTGGCAAGAAAGGGTATAAAAGAAGAAAATCTAATGACATGGCCTCCTTGTTCACCTGATCTGAACCCCATTGAGAACCTGTGGTCCATCATCAAATGTGAGATTTACAAGGAGGGAAAACAGTACACCTCTCTGAACAGTGTCTGGGAGGCTGTGGTTGCTGCTGCACGCAATGTTGATGGTGAACAGATCAAAACTATGACAGAATCCATGGATGGCAGGCTTTTGAGTGTCCTTGCAAAGAAAGGTGGCTATATTGGTCACTGATTTGTTTTTGTTTTGTTTTTGAATGTCAGAAATGTATATTTGTGAATGTTGAGATGTTATATTGGTTTCACTGGTAAAAATAAATAATTGAAATGGGTATATATTTGTTTTTTGTTAAGTTGCCTAATAATTATGCACAGTAATAGTCACCTGCACACACAGATATCCCCCTAAAATAGCTATAACTAAAAACAAACTAAAAACTACTTCCAAAACTATTCAGCTTTGATATTAATGAGTTTTTTGGGTTCATTGAGAACATGGTTGTTGTTCAATAATAAAATTAATCCTCAAAAATACAACTTGCCTAATAATTCTGCACTCCCTGTAGTCTGCTTCTGCTATTTTGGGTCACATTATGTTAACTTCTGTTATTGCTTAATAAATGTGGGGATTTTCTACCATATTGTAGCATCCTATGGTTTAGTGTCTTTTGTTTGTTTTTTTGTGGGTTTTTTTGCCCACTCTGTTTTCTTACATTGCTTTGTAGTTATCTCACTGGTAATACTAGGAAGGGCCAAGATAACCAGAAATTTACAAACAAAATTTATTTCTATATTTTGGCCCATATTTCTGAGTAATAGTTACCAGACTCTCCTTCCTGTTTCATCTGTTCACCTTCTTGGTTGGCCATCACAGGCGTAGGATGAGGGACAGAAAGGAAGTTTTTGTGGCCACTCCCCTACAGGAGAAATATAGAAATTGTTTTTAATTGGTTGTTTCTATTGTTAATAACTAGAGTGCTGTTTCATATCCTTTTTAACCTCAACTCTATTGTATTTCCATATAACTTTAATTTGAAGACAAGTTATTGTCTCCCTACAGCCGTGTTGTTTTTTTTGTTTTGTGAAATAAAACTTACTGGTAGATCAGATAGACTTTCTAAGTTAAATCCATTCAGATGAAGATTTCAACTTTTTTTAAGTAAACTGTTTAAAATAAGGTAAATTATTTTTGTTGTTGAACTTGTGTTAAATATGGTAGTATATCTGCTTTTTTTTTTTTTTACAGAGAACACCAGCAAAGCCCCCATCATCCTTAGCTAATCCTCCACCTGAAGAAGATGAAGGAGATACCTGTGCAATATGCTTTGATTCCTTCACCAATGCTGGTCAGCATCGTGTGTCTGCATTAAGATGTGGCCATATTTTTGGTTACAACTGCATTGATCGGTGGCTCAAGGGTGGTGCTGCCAAGTGTCCACAGGTTAGGTTTGCTTTATTTTCATTATATGTTATTGTATGTAAAATAATGTCATATGTATTAAATGGGAAAGATTGATACCATCCATTTTTATATATAATTTCTTTTTAAAGACACGATGAGTCCACGGATCATCTTCATTACTTATGAGGATATTCACCTCCTGGTCAGCAGGAGGAGGCAAAGAGCACCGCAGCAGAGCTGTTAAATAGCTCGCTCCTTCCTTCCCTCTCACCCCAGTCATTCTCTTTGCCTACGTTAGTGATAGGAAGAGGTAGGAAGAGGTAAAGTTAGGTGTTAGAAAAGATTCTTCAATCAAGAGTTTATTATTTTTAAAGTAGTGCAAGATTGTGCTGCTTTGTTCTAGGGTGTAGCCTTAGTCCATATAAGTCTCTTCAGTAGAGCTTTTGGTGGCTTTAGAGCAATGGGAACTTATGGGACATAATTCTCACTGCGCCTCCCTTACATTTATGCTGCTCTTATCCTGATGGCCTAAGCAAACTTAACTCAGGCTTTATCATTTTCCACAGGGCTATGGGAGGGAGAGGACCTCTTAAACCTGCTGGACTGTCCTGCTGTCGGACAGTATTAAAGGTAAGTGCTGACTTTGTTTATTCTGGGAAGCATAAAACTCAGAGGAAAGTGGGGACTTTTATTTTATATAAGGCTCAGACAAGGGGCTCTTTATGTTGGGACATCAAGCTCTCTTATTTGGAGGGTATTGGACAGCCATAAGTAAAGGCACTGGGGCTGGGAGTTATGCTCAGTTTTTAACTATGGTGGTTTTCCCTTAAGCGTTATGCAAACATATAAGCCGATCGGGTAATAAGGTCTTCTGTAACGACCACGATGGGTGGGGCTATTGTTTTCGCGCGCTTCCTGTAAGCTTCGCAGTTTTCAGCTGTACAAGCGTAGCATGGACGTCTGCACATAGTGTCTCTAAAACCGCATGGTTTCCTACTCATTAAGCAAGCGGTTGTAGCGCTATTGTGTCCGGTTGGCAGGTAGGCGCCTCAGCAGAGTTGCTGAGGTGTAAGGGTGTCTGAATTTTACTTTAATTAGCTGATGGGGTATGTTTATCCAACATTGGTGTGTCCGGTCCACGGCGTCATCCATAACTTGTGGGAATATTCTCTTCCCCAACAGGAAATGGCAAAGAGCACAGCAAAAGCTGTCCATATAGTCCCTCCTAGGCTCCGCCCACCCCAGTCATTCTCTTTGCCGCTGAACAAGCAGCATCTCCACGGAGATGGTGAAGAGTATGTGGTGTTTAGTTGTAGTTTTTTATTCTACTATCAAGAGTTTGTTATTTTAAAATAGTGCTGGTATGTACTATTTACTCTGAAACAGAAAAGGATGAAGAGTTCTGTTTGTGAGAGGAGTATGATTTTAGCAGCAGTAACTAAAATCGGTTTCTGTTCCCACATAGGACTGTTGAGATGAGATAACTTCAGTTGGGGGGAACAGTTGGCAGACTTTTCTGCTTAAGGTATGACTAGCCATATTTCTTTCATGTAATTAGCAAGAGTCCATGAGCTAGTGACGTATGGGATATACATTCCTACCAGGAGGGGCAAAGTTTCCCAAACCTCAAAATGCCTATAAATACACCCCTCACCACACCCACAATTCAGTTTTACAAACTTTGCCTCCGATGGAGGTGGTGAAGTAAGTTTGTGCTAGATTCTACGTTGATATGCGCTCCGCAGCAAGTTGGAGCCCGGTTTTCCTCTCAGCGTGCAGTGAATGTCAGAGGGATGTGAGGAGAGTATTGCCTATTTGAATGCAGTGATCTCCTTCTACGGGGTCTATTTCATAGGTTCTCTGTTATCGGTCGTAGAGATTCATCTCTTACCTCCCTTTTCAGATCGACGATATACTCTTATATATACCATTACCTCTACTGATTCTCGTTTCAGTACTGGTTTGGCTATCTGCTATATGTAGATGAGTGTCCTGGGGTAAGTAAGTCTTATTTTCTGTGACACTCCAAGCTATGGTTGGGCACTTTGTTTATAAAGTTCTAAATATATGTATTCAAACATTTATTTGCCTTGACTCAGAATGTTCAACTTTCCTTATTTTCAGACAGTCAGTTTCATATTTGGGATAATGCATTTGATTTAATAAATTTTTTCTTACCTTCAAAAAATTTGACTCTTCCCTGTGGGCTGTTAGGCTCGCGGGGGCTGAAAATGCTTCATTTTATTGCGTCATTCTTGGCGCGGATTTTTTTGGCGCAAAAATTCTATTTCCGTTTCCGGCGTCATACGTGTCGCCGGAAGTTGCGTCATTTTTTTGACGTTATTTTGCGCCAAAAATGTCGGCGTTCCGGATGTGGCGTCATTTTTGGCGCCAAAAGCATTTAGGCGCCAAATAATGTGGGCGTCTTATTTGGCGCGAAAAAATATGGGCGTCACTTTTGTCTCCACATTATTTTAGTCTCATTTTTTATTGCTTCTGGTTGCTAGAAGCTTGTTCTTTGGCATTTTTTCCCATTCCTGAAACTGTCTTTTAAGGAATTTGATCAATTTTGCTTTATATATGTTGTTTTTTCTCTTACATATTGCAAGATGTCCCACGTTGCATCTGAGTCAGAAGATACTACAGGAAAATCGCTGTCAAGTGCTGAATCTACGAAAGCTAAGTGCATCTGCTGTAAACTTTTGGTAGCTATTCCTCCAGCTGTTGTTTGTATTGATTGTCATGACAAACTTGTTAAAGCAGATAATATTTCCTTTAGTAAAGTACCATTGCCTGTTGCAGTTCCTTCAACATCTAAGGTGCAGAATGTTCCTGATAATATAAGAGATTTTGTTTCAGAATCCATTAAGAAGGCTATGTCTGTTATTTCTCCTTCTAGTAAACGTAAAAAATCTTTTAAAACCTCTCTCCCTACAGATGAATTTTTAAATGAAGATCATCATTCTGATTCTGATGATTCCTCTGGTTCAGAGGATTCTGTCTCAGAGGTTGATGCTGATAAATCTTCATATTTATTTAAAATGGAATTTATTCGTTCTTTACTTAAAGAAGTACTAATTGCTTTAGAAATAGAGGATTCTGGTCCTCTTGATGTTAATTCTAAACGTTTGGATAAGGTTTTTAAAGCTCCTGTGGTTTTTCCAGAAGTTTTTCCTGTTCCTAATGCTATTTCTGCAGTAATTTCCAAGGAATGGGATAAATTGGGTAATTCATTTACTCCTTCTAAACGTTTTAAGCATTTATATCCTGTGCCGTCTGACAGATTAGAATTTTGGGACAAGATCCCTAAAGTTGATGGGGCTATTTCTACCCTTGCTAAACGTACTACTATTCCTACGTCAGATGGTACTTCGTTTAAAGATCCTCTAGATAGGAAAATTGAATCCTTTCTAAGAAAAGCTTATCTGTGTTCAGGTAATCTTCTTAGACCTGCTATATCTTTGGCTGATGTTGCTGCAGCTTCAACTTTTTGGTTGGAAACTTTAGCACAACAAGTAACACATCGTGATTCTCATGATATTATTATTCTTCTTCAGCATGCTAATAATTTTATATGTGATGCTATTTTTGATATTATCAGAGTTGATGTCAGGTTTATGTCTCTAGCTATCTTAGCTAGAAGAGCTTTATGGCTTAAAACTTGGAATGCTGATATGGCTTCTAAATCAACTTTGCTTTCCATTTCTTTCCAGGGTAACAAATTATTTGGTTCTCAGTTGGATTCCATTATTTCAACTGTTACTGGTGGGAAAGGAACTTTTTTACCACAGGATAAAAAATCTAAAGGTAAAAACAGGGCTAATAATCGTTTTCGTTCCTTTCGTTTCAACAAAGAACAAAAACCTGATCCTTCATCCTCAGGAGCAGTTTCGGTTTGGAAACCATCTCCAGTCTGGAATAAATCCAAGCCAGCTAGAAAGGCAAAGCCTGCTTCTAAGTCCACATGAAGGTGCGGCCCTCGTTCCAGCTCAGCTGGTAGGGGGCAGGTTACGTTTTTTCAAGGAAATTTGGATCAATTCTGTTCACAATCTTTGGATTCAGAGCATTGTTTTAGAAGGGTACAGAATTGGTTTCAAGATGAGACCTCCTGCAAAGAGATTTTTTCTTTCCCGTGTCCCAGTAAATCCAGTAAATCCAGTAAAAGCTCAAGCATTTCTGAAATGTGTTTCAGATCTAGAGTTGTCTGGAGTAATTATGCCAGTTCCAGTTCCGGAACAGGGGATGGGGTTTTATTCAAATCTCTTCATTGTACCAAAGAAGGAGAATTCCTTCAGACCAGTTCTGGATCTAAAAATATTGAATCGTTATGTAAGGATACCAACGTTCAAGATGGTAACTGTAAGGACTATATTGCCTTTTGTTCAGCAAGGGAATTATATGTCCACAATAGATTTACAGGATGCATATCTGCATATTCCGATTCATCCAGATCATTATCAGTTCCTGAGATTCTCTTTTCTGGACAAGCATTACCAGTTTGTGGCTCTGCCGTTTGGCCTAGCTACAGCTCCAAGAATTTTTACAAAGGTTCTCGGTGCCCTTCTGTCTGTAATCAGAGAACAGGGTATTGTGGTATTTCCTTATTTGGACGATATCTTGGTACTTGCTCAGTCTTTACATTTAGCAGAATCTCATACGAATCGACTTGTGTTGTTTCTTCAAGATCATGGTTGGAGGATCAATTTACCAAAAAGTTCTTTGATTCCTCAGACAAGAGTAACCTTTCTGGGTTTCCAGATGGATTCAGTGTCCATGACTCTGTCTTTAACAGACAAGAGACGTCTAAAATTGATTGCAGCTTGTCGAAACCTTCAGTCACAATCATTCCCTTCGGTAGCCTTATGCATGGAAATTCTAGGTCTTATGACTGCTGCATCGGACGCGATCCCCTTTGCTCGTTTTCACATGCGACCTCTTCAGCTCTGTATGCTGAAGCAATGGTGCAAGGATTACACGAAGATTTCTCAAATAATATCTTTAAAACCGATTGTTCGACACTCTCTAACATGGTGGACAGACCACCATCGTTTAATTCAGGGGGCTTCTTTTGTGCTTCCGACCTGGACTGTAATTTCAACAGATGCAAGTCTTTCAGGTTGGGGAGCTGTGTGGGGATCTCTGACAGCACAAGGAGTTTGGGAATCTCAGGAGGTGAGATTACCGATCAATATTTTGGAACTCCGTGCAATTTTCAGAGCTCTTCAGTTTTGGCCTCTTCTGAAGAGAGAATCGTTCATTTGTTTTCAGACGGACAATGTCACAACTGTGGCATACATCAATCATCAAGGAGGGACTCACAGTCCTCTGGCTATGAGAGAAGTATCTCGAATTTTGGTTTGGGCGGAATCCAGCTCCTGTCTAATCTCTGCGGTTCATATCCCAGGTATAGACAATTGGGAAGCGGATTATCTCAGTCGCCAAACGTTACATCCGGGCGAATGGTCTCTTCACCCAGAGGTATTTCTTCAGATTGTTCAAATGTGGGAACTTCCAGAAATAGATCTGATGGCGTCCCATCTAAACAAGAAACTTCCCAGGTATCTGTCCAGATCCCGGGATCCTCAGGCGGAGGCAGTGGATGCATTATCACTTCCTTGGAAGTATCATCCTGCCTATATCTTTCCGCCTCTAGTTCTTCTTCCAAGAGTAATATCCAAGATTCTGAAGGAATGCTCGTTTGTTCTGCTGGTAGCTCCGGCATGGCCTCACAGATTTTGGTATGCGGATCTTGTCCGGATGGCCTCTTGCCAACCGTGGACTCTTCCGTTAAGACCAGACCTTCTGTCACAAGGTCCTTTTTTCCATCAGGATCTGAAATCCTTAAATTTAAAGGTATGGAGATTGAACGCTTGATTCTTGGTCAAAGAGGTTTCTCTGACTCTGTCATTAATACTATGTTACAGGCTCGTAAGTCTGTATCTCGAGAGATATATTATAGAGTCTGGAAGACTTATATTTCTTGGTGTCTTTCTCATCATTTTTCTTGGCATTCTTTTAGAATACCGAGAATTTTACAGTTTCTTCAGGATGGTTTAGATAAGGGTTTGTCCGCAAGTTCTTTGAAAGGACAAATCTCTGCTCTTTCTGTTCTTTTTCACAGAAAGATTGCTATTCTTCCTGATATTCATTGTTTTGTACAAGCTTTGGTTCGTATAAAACCTGTCATTAAGTCAATCTCTCCTCCTTGGAGTTTGAATCTGGTTCTGGGAGCTCTTCAAGCTCCTCCGTTTGAACCTATGCATTCATTGGACATTAAATTGCTTTCTTGGAAAGTTTTGTTCCTTTTGGCCATCTCTTCTGCTAGAAGAGTTTCTGAATTATCTGCTCTTTCTTGTGAGTCTCCTTTTCTGATTTTTCACCAGGATAAGGCGGTGTTGCGAACTTCTTTTGAATTTTTACCTAAAGTTGTGAATTCCAACAACATTAGTAGAGAAATTGTGGTTCCTTCATTATGTCCTAATCCTAAGAATTCTAAGGAGAAATCGTTGCATTCTTTGGATGTTGTTAGAGCTTTGAAATATTATGTTGAAGCTACGAAATCTTTCCGTAAGACTTCTAGTCTATTTGTTATCTTTTCCGGTTCTAGAAAAGGCCAGAAAGCTTCTGCCATTTCTTTGGCATCTTGGTTGAAATCTTTAATTCATCTTGCTTATGTTGAGTCGGGTAAAACTCCGCCTCAGAGAATTACAGCTCATTCTACTAGGTCAGTTTCTACTTCCTGGGCGTTTAGGAATGAAGCTTCGGTTGACCAGATTTGCAAAGCAGCAACTTGGTCCTCTTTGCATACTTTTACTAAATTCTACCATTTTGATGTATTTTCTTCTTCTGAAGCAGTTTTTGGTAGAAAAGTACTTCAGGCAGCGGTTTCAGTTTGAATCTTCTGCTTATGTTTTTCGTTAAACTTTTATTTTGGGTGTGGATTATTTTCAGCAGGAATTGGCTGTCTTTATTTTATCCCTCCCTCTCTAGTGACTCTTGCGTGGAAAGATCCACATCTTGGGTAGTCATTATCCCATACGTCACTAGCTCATGGACTCTTGCTAATTACATGAAAGAAAACATAATTTATGTAAGAACTTACCTGATAAATTTATTTCTTTCATATTAGCAAGAGTCCATGAGGCCCACCCTTTTTTGTGGTGGTTATGATTTTGTATAAAGCACAATTTATTCCAATTCCTTATTTTATATGCTTTCGCACTTTTTTATCACCCCACTTCTTGGCTATTCGTTAAACTGAATTGTGGGTGTGGTGAGGGGTGTATTTATAGGCATTTTGAGGTTTGGGAAACTTTGCCCCTCCTGGTAGGAATGTATATCCCATACGTCACTAGCTCATGGACTCTTGCTAATATGAAAGAAATGAATTTATCAGGTAAGTTCTTACATAAATTATGTTTTCTAACAAGACTGTGTAATGCTGGAAGGCTGTCATTTTCCCCTCATGGGGACCGGTAAGCCATTTTCTTAGTCTCAAACAGAATAAAGGGCTTAATATGGGCTATAAAACTGGTAGACACTTTTATGGGCTAGATCGATTGCTTTATTTGGGCATTTTATACAGCTTGATGTTGAAATTCACACTTTATAACTTTGGGGAACATTTTTTACGTCAGGCACTGGTTTAGACACCTTCCCAGTCAGGAAGGGCCTTCTCTGTAGTAGGCAGAGCCTCATTTTCGCGCCATTACTGCGCAGTTACTTTTGAGAACACGACATGCAGCTGCATGTGTGTGGGTCTGGAAGTAGTTGAAAAGGTTCCTAGAAGGCTTCATTTGGTATCGTATACCCCCCTGGGTTTGGTAAAGTCGCAGCAAAGGCTGGAGCTGGGACTGTAGAGGGGTTAAAACTGTAAACGGCTCCGGTTTCCTCATTTTAAGGGTTAAAGGTCTAAATTTGGGGTGCAATGCTTTGAATGCTTTAAGACACTGTAGTGAAAATTTGGTTAAAATTGAACAATTCCTTCATAGTTTTTCACATATTCAGTAAAAAAGTGTGCCCTGTTTAAAATTTAAAGAGACAGTAACGGTTTTGTTTTAAAACGTTTTTTGTACTTTATTGACAAGTTTAAGCCTGTTTAACATGTCTGTGCCTTCAGATAAACTATGTTCTGTATGTATGGAAGCCAATGTGTCTCCCCCTTCAAATTTGTGTGATAATTGTGCCATAGCGTCCAAACAAATTAAGGACAGTACTGCCACAGATAGTAAAGTTGCCCAAGATGATTCATCAGATGAAGGGAGTAGACATAGTTCTACATCATCTCCTTCTGTGTCTACACCAGTTTTGCCCACGCAGGAGACCCCTAGTACTTCTAGCGCGCCAATGCTTGTTACTATGCAACAATTGACGGCAGTAATGGATAACTCCATAGCAAATATTTTATCCAAAATGCCTGCATTTCAGAGAAAGCGCGATTGCTCTGTTTTAAACACTGTAGAGCAGGAGGGCGCTGATGATAATTGCTCTGTCATACCCTCACACCAATCTGAAGTGGCCATGAGGGAGGTTTTGTCAGATGGGGAAATTTCGGATTCAGGTAGAATTTCTCAACAGGCAGAACCTGATGTTGTGACATTTAAATTTAAATTAGAGCATCTCCGCGCACTGCTTAAGGAGGTGCTATCTACTCTGGATGATTGTGACAACCTGGTCATTCCAGAAAAATTGTGCAAGATGGACAAGTTCCTAGAGGTTCCGGTGCACCCCGACGCTTTTCCTATACCCAAGCGGGTGGCGGACATAGTGAATAAGGAGTGGGAGAAGCCCGTCATACCTTTTGTCCCCCCTCCTATATTTAAGAAATTATTTCCTATGGTCAACCCCAGAAAGGACTTATGGCAGACAGTCCCTAAGGTCGAGGGGGCAGTTTCTACACTAGCCAAGCGCACTACTATTCCTATCGAGGATAATTGTGCTTTCAAAGATCCTATGGATAAAAAATTGGAGGGTTTGCTTAAAAAGATTTTTGTACAGCAAGGTTACCTCCTGCAACCTATTTCGTGCATTGTTCCTGTCACTACAGCAACGTGGTTCTGGTTCGAGGAACTAGAAAAGTCGCTCAGTAGAGAGACTCCGTACGAGGAGGTTATGGACAGAATTCACGCACTTAAGTTAGCTAATTCCTTTATTTTAGATGCCGTTTTGCAGTTAGCTAGATTAGCGGCGAAAAATTCAGGGTTTGCAATTGTGGCGCGCAGAGCGCTCTGGCTAAAGTCTTGGTCAGCGGATGTATCTTCCAAGACAAAATTGCTTAATATCCCTTTTCAAGATAAAGATTATCTCAGACATCACTGGGGGTAAGGGCCATGCCCTCCCACAAGATAGGCCTTTCAAGGCCAAGAATAAGTCTAATTTTCGTTCCTTTCACAATTTCAGGAACGGACCGGCCTCCAACTCTGCAGCCTCTAGACAAGAGGGTAATGCTTCGCAAACCAAACCAGCTTGGAAACCGATGCAAGGCTGGAACAAGGGTAAGCAGGCCAAGAAGCCTGCTGCTGCTACCAAAACAGCATGAAGTAGTAGCCCCCGATCCGGGACCGGATCTAGTAGGGGGCAGACTCTCTCTCTCCGCTCAGGCTTGGGCAAGAGATGTTCAGGATCCCTGGGCACTAGAAATAGTTTCTCAGGGTTATCTTCTGGAATTCAAGGAACTACCCCCAAGGGGAAGGTTCCACATGTCTCACTTATCTTCAAACCAAATAAAGAGACAGGCGTTCTTACATTGTGTAGAAGACCTGTTAAAAATGGGAGTGATACACCCAGTTCCAACTGTGGAACAAGGACTGGGGTTTTACTCAAATCTGTTTGTAGTTCCCAAAAAAGAGGGAACTTTCAGACCAATTCTAGATTTAAAGATTCTAAACAAATTTCTCTGAGTGCCATCATTCAAAATGGAAACTATTCGAACGATTCTACCTACAATCCAGGAGGGTCAATTTATGACTACCGTGGATCTAAAGGATGGGTATCTACATATTCCTATCCACAAAGATCATCATCAGTTCCTAAGGTTCGCCTTTCTGGACAAACATTACCAGTTTGTGGCTCTCCCATTTGGGCTAGCCACTGCTCCAAGGATTTTCACAAAGGTACTCGCGTCCCTTCTAGCGGTTCTAAGACCAAGGGGCATTGCAGTGGCACCTTACTTGGACGATATTCTGATACAAGCGTCGTCTCTTTCAAAGGCAAAGGCTCACACAGACATCGTTCTGGCCTTTCTCAGATCTCACGGGTGGAAGGTGAACATAGGAAAAAGTTCCCTGTCTCCGTCGACAAGAGTTCCTTTCTTGGGGACAATAATAGATTCTTTAGAAATGAAGATTTTCCTGACAGATGTCAGAAAGTCAAAACTTCTAAACGCTTGTCAAGTTCTTCACTCTGTTCCACGACCTTCCATAGCTCAGTGCATGGAAGTAGTAGGGTTGATGGTTGCAGCAATGGACATAGTTCCTTTTGCGCGAATTCATCTAAGACCATTACAACTGTGCATGCTGAAACAGTGGAATGGGGACTATACAGACTTGTCTCCAGTGATTCAAGTAGATCAGAAGACCAGAGACTCACTCCGTTGGTGGCTAACCCAGGATCACCTGTCCCAGGGAATGAGCTTCCGCAGACCAGAGTGGGTCATCGTCCCGACCGACGCCAGTCTAGTGGGCTGGGGCGCGGTCTGGGACTCCCTGAAAGCTCAGGGTCTATGGTCTCGGGAAGAGTCTCTTCTCCCTATAAACATTCTGGAACTGAGAGCGATATTCAATACTCTCAGGGCTTGGCCTCAACTAGCAAAGGCCAGATTCATAAGATTCTAATCAGACAACATGACGACTGTTGCTTACATCAGCCATCAGGGGGGAACAAGGAGTTCCCTGGCGATGAGAGAAGTGACCAAAATCATAAAATGGGCGGAGGATCACTCCTGCCACCTATCTGCGATCCACATCCCAGGAGTGGAAAACTGGGAGGCGGATTATCTGAGTCGTCAGACATTCCATCCGGGGGAGTGGGAACTCCACCCGGAGATATTTGCCCAGTTGACCCAATTATGGAGCATTCCAGACATGGATCTGATGGCGTCTCGTCAGAACTTCAAGGTTCCTTGCTACGGGTCCAGATCCAGGGATCCCAAGGCGACTCTAGTGGATGCATTAGTAGCGTCTTGGGCCTTCAACCTAGCTTATGTGTTTCCACCGTTTCCTCTCATTCCCAGGCTGGTAGCCAGGATCAAACAGGAGAGGGCCTCTGTGATCTTGATAGCTCCTGCGTGGCCACGCAGGACTTGGTATGCAGACCTGGTGAATATGTCATCGGCTCCACCATGGAAGCTACCTTTGAGACAGGATCTTCTAGTACAGGGTCCATTCGAACATCCAAATCTAGTTTACCTCCAGCTGACGGCTTGGAAATTGAACGCTTGATTTTATTTAAGCGTGGGTTTTCGGATTCTGTGATAGATACTCTGGTACAAGCCAGAAAACCTGTAACTAGAAAAATTTACCATAAAATATGGAAAAGATATATCTGTTGGTGTGAATCCAAGGGATTCTCATGGAGTAAGATCAGAATTCCTAGGATCCTTTCCTTTCTCCAAGAAGGTTTGGATAAGGGATTATCAGCGAGTTCTCTAAAAGGACAGATTTCTGCTTTATCTGTCTTGTTACACAAACGACTGGCAGCTGTGCCAGATGTTCAAGCTTTTGTTCAGGCTTTGGTCAGGATCAAGCCTGTTTACAGACCTTTGACTCCTCCCTGGAGTCTGAATTTAGTTCTTTCAGTTCTTCAAGGGGTTCCGTTTGAACCTCTACACTCCATAGATATCAAGATGTTATCTTGGAAAGTTCTGTTTTTGGTTGCTATTTCTTCTGCTAGAAGAGTTTCTGAGTTATCTGCTCTGCAGTGTAATCCGCCCTATCTGGTGTTCCATTCAGATAAGGTTGTTTTGTGTACTAAACCTGGTTTCCTTCCAAAGGTTGTTTCCAACAAGAATATTAACCAGGAAATAGTTGTGCCTTCTTTGTGTCCGAATCCAGTTTCAAAGAAGGAACGTTTGTTACACAATTTAGATGTAGTTCGTGCTTTAAAGTTCTATTTAGCAGCAAATAAGGATTTCAGACAAACGTCTTCTCTGTTTGTCGTTTATTCTGGCAAGAGGAGAGGTCAAAAAGCTACTGCTACCTCTCTTTCCTTTTGGCTGAAAAGCATCATCCGATTGGCTTACGAGACTGCCGGACGGCAGCCTCCCGAACGCATCACAGCTCACTCTACTAGGGCTGTGGCTTCCACATGGGCCTTCAAGAACGAGGCTTCTGTTGATCAGATATGTAAGGCAGCGACTTGGTCTTCCCTGCACACTTTTGCCAAATTCTACAAATTTGATACTTTTGCTTCTTCGGAGGCTATTTTTGGGAGAAAGGTTTTGCAAGCCGTGGTGCCTTCTGTTTAGGTAACCTGATTGGCTCCCTCCCTTCATCCGTGTCCTAAAGCTTTGGTATTGGTTCCCACAAGTTATGGATGACGCCGTGGACCGGACACACCAATGTTGGAGAAAACAGAATTTATGCTTACCTGATAAATTACTTTCTCCAACGGTGTGTCCGGTCCACGGCCCGCCCTGGTTTTTTAATCAGGTTTGATGAATTTCTTTCTTTAACTACAGTCACCACGGCACCCTATGGTTTCTCCTTTTTTTCTCCTGTCCGTCGGTCGAATGACTGGGGTGGGCGGAGCCTAGGAGGGACTATATGGACAGCTTTTGCTGTGCTCTTTGCCATTTCCTGTTGGGGAAGAGAATATTCCCACAAGTTATGGATGACGCCGTGGACCGGACACACCGTTGGAGAAAGTAATTTATCGGGTAAGCATAAATTCTGTTTTTTCCTAATGCAGTAAAAGTTACCTTTTAAAATTTAAAGACACAGTAATGGTTTATGTAATCAATTTTTTTGAGATATAAAGTAATTTGATTATCTTATGACTTTTTTTGAGCACATTTTCCTCATGTAGTAAAAAAGTTACATTTTAAAGGGACAGTAACGTTTTATTGTTAAAAAAAAAAAAAATTTGGGGGTAAAAGAAATTTTTTATTACATTGTCATCATATTGTGCTTCAGTATGGACATAGGAGCCGTGCAAAATGTTACTTGCTCCATGTGTTTGGATGCAAATGTGGAACCACCAATCCCTTTCTGTCCCTCATGTATTGAGAGGGCTTTGTTATAGGGAAAAGATTTTTCATGAGCAAAATTTTTCAAAAGCGGATGCTTCTCAGGAGTCTAATGACGAGATTCAGCTTTAACGCCCGCGCAAGCAGTGTCCTGTACTTCTGCTCTAGCGCCTGCTGGAGTTTCCTTAAAAGACATAGCTGCGCTTATGTCTTCCACAATTTCTGATGCGTTGTCTGCTTTTCCAATGCTACAAGGCAAACGTAAGAGGAAAGACAAACATGCAGTCAGGGAGGTTTCTGATGCAATGGTGGCAATCTCGGATGTACCCTCCCAGGAACTGAGATGGAGGGTGTTGAGGTTCCATCGGAAGGCGAAATTTCAGACTCCGAAAGTTCATTGCCTTTGACTGATTTGGAGGTTGTATCTTTCAGGTTTAAACTAGAACGCCTCCGCCTGTTACTTAGGGAAGTTTTGGTTACTTTAGACTGTGATTCCACAGTAGCGGTCGCTCCTGCGAAGTCGAGTGGACAGATATTTCGAAGTTCCCTCTTACTCAGACGTTTTTGCAGTGCCAAAGCGAGCTTCGGAGATTGTTTCTAAGGAATGGGAGAGACCAGGTATTCCCTTCTCTCCCTCTCCTATTTTCAAAAAGATGTTTCCTATAGCTAACTCTTTCAGGGAGGCTTGGCAAACGGTTCCTAAGGTGGAAGGGGCTATTTCCACCTTAGCCAAGCAAACTATTATTCCCATTGAGGATAGTTGTGCTTTTAAAGATCCCATGGACAAGAAGTTGCAGGGTCTACTTAAAAAGATTTATGTTCACCAGGGTCTGCTATTGCAGGCAGCTGCGTGCATTGCTACGGTCACTAATGCGGCAGCATATTGGTTTTATGCTCTGTCTGAGTCTCTCAGGACTGAGACTTCCTTAGAGGAGATCCAAGACAGGATTAAAGCTCTGAAGTTAGCTAATGCTTTTATTACGGACGCTTTGCTGCAAATTACTAAATTGGCAGCTAAGAGTTTGGGGTTCTCTATCCTAGCCCTCAGAGCTTTATGGTTAAATCCTTGGTCTGCGGACGTGTCCTAAGTCTAAGCTGCTAGCGATTCCTTACACAAGGGGAAGACCTTGTTTGGACCTGGCCTGATGGAAATTATCTCTGATATCACGGGAGGTAAGGGTCATCTCCTCCCTCACGATAAGAGAAACAAACAAAAAGGACAACAGAGTAATTTTCGTTCCTTTTGGAATTTCAAGGGAAATTCTTCCTTTTCCTCTGCTAAGCAGGAACAATCTAACCCTACATGGAGACCCAACCAGTCTTGGAACAAGGGTAAGCAATCCAAGAAGCCTGCTGTTGAATCTAAGACAGCATGAAGGTCATGCTCCCGATCCGGGACCGGATCTGGTAGGGGGCAGACTTTCCTTCGTTCAGGCCTGGGTTCGGGACGTTCAGGATCCCTGTGCAGTAGAAATAGTGTCTCAGGGATACAGATTGGAGTTCAAAAATTTTCCTCCCAGAGGCAGGTTTCTTCTTTCAAGATTATCTGCAGACCAGATAAAAAAGAGGCGTTCTTACATTGTGTAAGAGACCTCTCCTCCCTGGGAGTGATTGTTCCCGTTTCGGTACAGGGGCAAGGTTTTTATTCAAATCAGTTTGTGGTTCCCAAAAAGGAGGGAACCTTCAGACCTATCTTAGACCTCAAGAGTCTAAACAAGTTTCTCAGGGTTTCGTCATTCAAGATGGAAACAATTCGTACCATTCTTCCATTGATCCAGGTGGGTCAATTTATGACGGATTTAAAGGATGCATATCTACATGTTCCTATCCACAAGAGATCATCCCAGGTTCCTAAGGTTTGCTTTTCTAGACAAACACTTCCAGTTCTTGGCTCTTCCTTTCGGTCTGGCTACGGCCCCCAGAATTTTCACAAAGGTTCTGGGGTCTCAACTAGCAATTCTAAGGCCACGGGGCATTTCAGTGGCGCCTTATCTGGGCGATTTTCTAATCCAGGCGCCATCTTTTCAACAAGCAAGATCTCATACCGACGTGGTGCTATCCTTCCTGAGAGCTCATGGGTGGAAGGTAAATCTGGAAAAGGGTTCCTTAATACCGAATACAAGGGTAACTTTCTTGGGAACTCTAATCTATTCTATATCTATGAGGATTTTTCTGACAGAAGTCAGGAAATCAAAGATTCTCGATACCTGTTGAGCCCTTCAGTCCACTTCTCGGCTGTCAGTGGCCCAGTGCATGGAAGTAATCGGACTGATGGTGGCGGCAATGGATATCATCCCGTTTGCTCGGTTCCACCTCAGACCTCTGCAGTTAAACATGCTCAGGCAGTGGAATGGAGATTATGCAGACTTGTCTCCTCGAATAACCCTGGAACAGGAGACAAGGGACTCACTTCAATGATGGTTGTCTCTGGATCATCTATCCTAGGGAACCTGCTTTCGCAGACCGTCCTGGGTGATTTTGACAACAGACACAAGCCTTCTAGGGTGGGAAGCTGTCTGGGGTGTTCCCTAAAGGCTCAGGGAGTGTGGACTCTTCTTCCTATAAACATCCTGGAACTAAGAGCGATCTTCAATGCTCTTCTGGCCTGGCCTCAGTTAGCCTTGGCCCAGTTTATCAGAATCTAGTCGGACAACATAACTTCAGTGGCTTACATCAATCATCAGGGAGGAACGAGGAGTTCCTTAGCGATGACCGAGGTAATCAAGATAATTTGGTGGGCAGAGGATGATTCTTGCGATCTGTCGGCGATGGACATCCCAGAGGTGGACAACTGGGAGGCGCCCTTTCTGAGCAGGCAGACTTTTCATCCTGGAGAGTGGGAACTCCATCCGGAAGTGTTCTCCATCTTGATTCTCAAATGGGGTCGGCCGGAGTTGCATCTCATGGCATCTCGACAGAATGCCAAGCTCCCGAGATATGGGTCGAGGTCCAGGGATCCCCAGGCGGAACTTATAGATTCTCTGGCGGTTCCTTGGTCCTTCAGCCTTGCATATCTATTTCCTCCGTTTGCGCTTCTTCCTTGGGTCAT
The DNA here is from genome assembly GCF_027579735.1 of Bombina bombina. Lineage (NCBI taxonomy): Eukaryota > Metazoa > Chordata > Amphibia > Anura > Bombinatoridae > Bombina > Bombina bombina. The sequence goes on from NC_069499.1 coordinate 1,333,091,604, forward strand.
TGCTCAAATCAAACAGGAGAGGGCGTCGGTGATTCTTATTGCTCCAGCTTGACCTCGCAGGATTTGGTATGCAGATCTGGTGGAAATGTCATCTCTGCCACCTTGGAGACTTCCGTTCTGATTCAAGAACCATTCCTTCACCCAAATCTAGTTTCTCTGAAGCTGACTGCTTGGAGATTGAACGCTTAATTTTATCCAAGCGGGGGTTTTCTGAATCGGTCATAGAGACCATGATTCAGGCTTGTACGCCTGTGACTAGAAAGATTTACCATAAAATTTGGTGTAAATACCTTTATTGGTGTGAATCCTAGGGCTACTCATGGAGTAGGGTTAGGATTCCTAGAATTTTGTCTTTTCTCCAAGAGGGTTTGGAGAAGGGTTTATCAACGAGTTCCCTAAAGGGTCAGATCTCGGCTTTATCTGTTTTGTTACACAAACATCTGGCGGATGTTCCAGATGTTCAATCATTCTGTCAGGCCTTGGTCAGGATCAGGCCTGTGTTTAAACCAGTTACTCCTCCATGGAGTCTTAATTTAGTTCTCAAAGTTCTTCAAGGGGCTCCATTTGAGCCTATGCATTCCTTAGATATTAAGTTATTATCTTGGAAAGTTTTATTTCTTGTTGCTATTTCTTCAGCTCGTAGAGTGTCTGAGCTCTCGGCGTTGCAATACACTTCTCCTTACCTTATTTTCCATTCAGATAAGGTAGTTTTACGTACTAAACTAGGTTTTCTTCCTAAGGTTGTTTCTGATAGGAACATTAATCAGGAGATTGTTGTTCCTTCTTTGTGTTCTAATCCTTCTCAGAAAGAACGTCTTCTGCACAATTTGGACGTGGTCCGTGTTTTAAAATTTTACTTACAAGTGACTAAGGACTTTCGTTAGTCCTCTTCTTTGTTTGTAATTTTCTCTTGAAAACGTAAGGGACAGAAAGCTACGGCTACCTCTTTCTTTTTGGCTAGAGTATTATCCGTTTTGCATATGAGACTGCCGGACAGCATCCTCCTGAGAGAGTTACGGCTCAATCCACGAGGGCATCCAAAAATTAAGCTTCTGTGGAACAGATTTGCAAGGCTGCAACTTGGTCCTCTCTTCACACTTTTTCAAAATTCTACAAATTTGATACTTTTGCCTCGGCTGAGGCCACTTTTGGGAGAAAGGTTCTTCAAGCAGTGGTGCCTTCCTTTTAGGTTCCCTGTCTTGTCCCTCCCTTATCTGTGTACTCTAGCTTGGGTATTGTATCCCATAAGTAATGAAGATGATCCGTGGACTCATCGTGTCTTAAGAAAAGAAAATTTATGCTTACCTGATAAATTTGTTTCTTTTTAGACACGATGAGTCCACGGCCCGCCCTGTTCTTTTAGACAGGTTGTTGATTATTATAACACACCTGCACCTTTGCTTTTCCTTTCTCTTCCTAACTTCGGTCGAATGACTGGAGTGGGAGGGAAGGGAGAAGCTATTTAACAGCTCTGCTGTGGTGCTCTTTGCCTCCTCCTGCTGACCAGGAGGTGAATATCCCATAAGTAATGAAGATGATCCGTGGACTCATCGTGTCTAAAAAGAAACAAATTTATCAGGTAAGCATAAATTTTCTTTTTTATTGAGTCAATTATAGGTGTTATAGTAACTCAGTATTTTGCTGTTCTGATCTGCCTGCACCTTTTAAACTGACACACCTTGCAATGAAAGTGTTAACACTCCCATTTTAACCAAAATTATCCCTGTATGTCCCAATATAAACATGTAGTCATGCAAAAATGACACAAACCTTCCAATCCAAAGTAACTCAGAGAATGTATAACTTGCTGGACCTTACTAATTGTAGAACTATACATGTTGTATATTTGATAGTGTTCCCTTTTTGACAAACAATGTGTTGGGTGTTCAACAAGGGAAGCTAGATCACGAATCAGAGAGCATCTAAATAACATTGAACACAATAATGATTGCTTTGACCAAGCATATACATAACCAAAATGTTAGTAGCTTCAAATGGCAAAATCATTGAATGGATCAGACCCCCATTGAGAGGAGGTGATAGGGCTAGCAGGTTGTTATATAGGGAGGCATTCTGGATCTTCCAGTTAAAAACGAGGAGACCAGGAAGTTTTAATATTAATGGTAACATCATCAACTTTTGGCAACGACAATGATTTGGACCTATAATATAGGCTGTCAAAAAATACACTTTGTAGATAACATCTAGTGTTCTATTTGGTATTTGACTTTCTTGTTATACACTCAAAAAATATTTTGATATCTATTAGCATATTTTGTGCGTATCCAACTAGCTACAAAATTATTCATAATTTAGAGGTGTAGGGCCTATTCTATTTCCACTAGTCAATCATTTTGAGATTTTCAATGGAAGGGATGTAAATAATATAAACAAGATAAATATTACATGAATCTGATGCATATAAATATACTCCTTTTTGGCTATGGTATTTGCTAAAGGTTAATTTAACCTAATCATTATACTCAATGGTTACGTGTTCTAAGTTGTCTGTATAACATTCTGCATAAGTTGATTATGTGAAGGTTGTCACTTTTTGTATGCAATGGGTCATCCAGCATTTTCCCTTATTTTCCCTTTTGTGCACGTATCCGCAAAGATTATTGAAGTGCTGTACCTTTTTAAAGAAGAGTTGTCTCAGCAGGTTCTGATCAGCTAATCAGTTCAGGGCTATTTATGCTCGGACTGGTGAACAGCTGTTATGTCTATGAGTAAAGCTGTATTTGCTGAAACGCGTAAGACAAGTTCTTGCTGAGAGCATTATTTCTTTTACAAGATCTGACGAGTCCATGGATTTCATCCTTACTTATGGGATATCGCCTCCTGGTCAGCAGGAGGAGGCAAAGAGCACCACAGCAGAGCTGTATATATAGCTCCTCCCTTCCCTCCCACCGCAGTCATTCTCTTTGCCAGTGTTGGTAATAGGAAGAGGTAAAGTGAGGTGTTAGTTTAGATTCTTCAATCAAGAGTTTATTATTTTTAAAATGGTACCAAAGTGTGATATTTTGTTCTGGGGTGTAGCCTAGACCAGATCAGTCTCTTCAGTAAAAAGAGAAGCATTTGGTGGCTTTAAGGCAATGGGAACTGGTGGGATTATATTCTCACTGCGCCTCCCATACGGAGTGCTGCCCTGCTGATGATGGTCCTAGCAGATATTAACTAGGACCCTGTTTGTGTCCACAGAACTGCAGGAGGGAGACGACCTCTTGATCCTGTGAGACCGGTCATGCTGTTGCTCAGCATAGAGGTAAGTGCAGTCTTTATTTTTCTGGGACATAATATTAACTCAGAATAGACTGTATGCTTCCATATCTGTTATGTGGGACATTTGGTAACTTTCTTCCTATGTGTTAGAGGTGATTAAGTTATGCGGCAGTTTTTCTGCTTTCTCAGAAACAGCAACTACCTGGCTTAAGTGTGCAGTCCAGTGGGTTATACTGTGTTGAAAATACGGGATGTCATGGGGAATAAATGTTGTTGCCTACCCCTGCTTTAACATGTGTATTGAACTTGTATTTGAACAGCGTGTATTTATCGGCATATATTAACCCCTTAATGACAACTGACGTACCAGGTACGTCCTGCAAAAACTTGCAGTTAGTGACAATGGACGTACCTGGTACGTCAGTTGTCTTAGAGAGTGCTGGAAGCGATCGCAATCGCTTCCAGCAGCTCTCAGGGTATTGCAGTGATGCCTCGATATTGAGGCATCCTGCAATACCCTTTAGAAAGCATCCGATGCAGAGAGAGCCACTCTGTGGCCCTCTCTGCACCGGTAGCGATGCGGCCGTTTGTTGGTGGGTGGGAGCTTACAGGGAGGAGGGTGGGCGGCCCATCGCTACCCGGCATCCGGTTCCTTTAAGTGCATTGTGCACGCCGGATGCCGGGAGCGTGCGGGGGGGCTGCGTGCACGCGCAGCAATCACTGGCACTGCCACCAATGAATTTTGGTAAGAGGGAGGGGGGCAGAATTTTTTAGATAAAGGATCAAAGGATCTGGATCTGGTGGGGGGGGGGGGGGTGTTGGGGCAGCTACACTACAGAACAAATAAAAATAAAACATGCAAAAACACTTTACTTTTTGGGGAAAACTGGGTACTGGCAGACAGCTGCCAGTACCCAAGATGGTGGCAATTAGGTAGGTGGGGAGGGTTAGAGAGGTGTTTGGGGGAGATCAGGGAGGTTGGGGGTTAAGGCAGGGGTCCATCACAGCTGAATAATTAAAAAAAAACAAAAAAAAAAAAAAAACACCTTTTATTTTAGTACTGGCAGACTTTCTGCCAGTACTTAAGATGGCGGGGACAATTGTGGGGTGGGGGAGGGAAGAGAGCTGTCTGGGAGGGATCAGGGGGTGGGATGTGTCAGGTGGGAGGCTAATCTCTACACTAAAGCTAAAATTAACCCTGCAAGCTCTCTACAAGCTACCTAATTAACCCCTTCACTGCTGGGCTTAATACAAGTGTGGTGCGCAGCAGCATTTAGCGGCCTCCTAATTGCCAAAAAGCAACGCCAAAGCCATATATGTCTGCTATTTATGAACAAAGGAGATCCCAGAGAAGCATTTACAACCATTTGTGCCATAATTGCACAAGCTGTTTGTAAATAATTTAAGTGAGAAACCTAAAATTGTGAAAAATGTCACTTTTTTTTTTATTTGCTCGCATTTGGCGGTGAAATGGTGGCATGAAATATACCAAAATGGGCCTAGATCAATACTTTGGGTTGTCTACTACACTACACTAAAGCTAAAATTAACACTACAAGCTCCCTATTTAACCCCTTCACTGCTGGGCATAATACACGTGTGGTGCGCAGCTGCATTTAGCGGCCTTCTAATTACCAAAAAGCAACGCCAAAGCCATATATGTCTGCTATTTCTGAACAAAGGGGATCCCAGAGAAGCATTTACAACCATTTGTGCCATAATTGCACAAACTGTTTGTAAATAATTTCAGTGAGAAACCTAAAGTTTGTGACAACATTTGTGAAAAAGTGAACAATTTTTTTTATTTGCTCGCATTTGGCAGTGAAATGGTGGCATGAAATATACCAAAATGGGCATAAATCAATACTTTGGGTTGTCTTCTAAAAAAAAATATATACATGTCAAGGGATATTCAGGGATTCCGGACAGATATCAGTGTTCCAATGTAACTAGCGCTAATTTTGAAAAAAAGTGATTTGGAAATAGCAAAGTTCTACTTGTACTTATTGCCCTATAACTTGCAAAAAAAGCAAACAACATGTAACCATTGGGTATTTCTAAACTCAGGACAAAATTTAGAAACTATTTAGCATGGGTGTTTTTTGGTGGTTGTAGATGTGTAACAGATTTTGGAGGTCAAAGTTAGAAAAAGTGTGTTTTTTTCCATTTTTTCCTCATATTTTATATATTTTTTATATTAAATTATAAGATGTGATGAAAAAAATGGTATCTTTAGAAAGTCCATTTAATGGCGAGAAAAACGGTATATAATATGTGTGGGTACAGTAAATGAGTAAGAGGAAAATTACAGCTAAACACAAACACTGCAGAAATGTAAAAATAGCCATTGTCATTAAGGGTAAGAAAACTGAAAAATGGTCCGGTCATTAAGGGGTTAATGGTAAAAATCAGCCGACAGAGGTACATTATGTTCTCACTCCCCATGGGACTATTTTATTACATTGCCGACAGGGAGGCTTTTTCAATTTACCTCGCTGCTATACTTGTTTATACTTTGACTCCCAACGGCTTCTGTTAGTGACTTATCAGCCGACAGGGAGGTTTGTTTCTCTTGTAAGTAGTATCCAGTCCACGGGTTCATCCATTACTTGTGGGATATTCTCCTTCCCAACAGGAAGTTGCAAGAGGACACCCACAGCAGCGCTGTCTATATAGCTCCTCCCCTAACTGCCACCCCCAGTCATTCTCTTGCAACTCTCGACAAGATAGGAAGTATAAGAGATATGTGGTGACTTACTGTAGTTTTTACCTTCAATCAAGAGTTTTTTTTTTAAACGGTACCGGCGTAGTACTGTTTTACTCCCAGGCAGAAATTAGAAGAAGATGATCTTAGCGGTTTGTATCTAAGGTCCATTGCTGTTCTCACGCATAACTGAAGAGTATGGGAAAGACTTCAGTTGGGGGAACGGTTTGCAGATTACCTGCTTTTGAGGTATGTTCAGTATATTTATTTCTAGAGAGATAAGATCTAGAAAATGCTGACAGAGCCTTATATAATTGAGGTAAGCCTGATGCAGTGATTTAACGACTGGGATCATGCTTAGAAAAAAGGGTAATATTCATGTTAATACTCATATTTCTTAGTGTCAAAACGTGTTATATAGAAAGAACGTTTTCTCTTGTTAACTGTATCCAGTCCACGGATCATCCATTACTTGTGGGATATTCTCCTTCCCAACAGGAAGTTGCAAGAGGATCACCCACAGCAGAGCTGCTATATAGCTCCTCCCCTCACTGCCATACCCAGTCATTCTCTTGCAACTCTCAACAAAGATGGACGTAGTAAGAGGAGAGTGGTGTATTATAGTTAGTTTTTTAACTTCAATCAAAAGTTTATTTTTAAATGGTACCGGAGTGTACTGTTTCATCTCAGGCAGCATTAGAAGAAGAATCTGCCTGTGATTTCTATGATCTTAGCAGAAGTAACTAAGATCCACTGCCGTTCTCACATATTCTGAGGAGTGAGGTAACTTCAGAGGGGGAATGGCGTGCAGGTTTTCCTGCAATAAGGTATGTGCAGTTAATATATTTCTAGGGATGGAATTTGCTAGAAAAATGCTGCTGATACCGGATTAATGTAAGTTAAGCCTTAAATGCAGTGATAGCGACTGGTATCAGGCTTATTAACAGAGATACATACTCTTATGAAAGTGTAATATAAAATGTTTGCTGGCATGTTAATAGTTTTTATATATATGTTTGGTGACAAAACTTATTGGGGCCTAGTTTTTTTCCACATGGCTGGCTTGATTTTTGCCTAGAAACAGTTTCCTGAAGCTTTCCACTGAAGTGCTTTTCTGTGCAGATAAAAATACTGACCGAGACATTCAGCTTCCCTCTGCATGATACAGGACATCTCTGAAGGGCTCAAAAGGCTTCAAAGTCGTGTTTGAGGAGGGTAACAATCACAGTAGACTGTGGCAGTTGTTGTGACTGTGTTTAAAAAAACGTTTTTGTCATTTATTATTCTGTTTTTGTTATTAAGGGGTTAATCATCCATTTGCAAGTGGGTGCAATGCTCTGCTGACTTGTTACATACACTGTAAAAATTTTGTTAGTGTAACTGCCTTTTTTCACTGTTATTTCAAATTTTGTCAAAATTTGTTTCTCTTAAAGGCACAGTAACATTTTTTTATATTGCTTGTTAACTTGCTTTAAAGTGTTTTCCAAGCTTGCTAGTCTCATTGCTAGTCTGTACAAACATGTCTGAAACAGAGGATACTTGTTCATTATGTTTAAAAGCCACGGTGGAGCCCCATAGGAGAATGTGTACTAAATGTATTGATTTCACCTTAAACAGTAAAGATCAGTCTTTATCTATAAAAGAATTGTCACCAGAGGGGTCTGTCGAGGGGGAAGTTATGCCGACTAACTCTCCCCACGTGTCGGACCCATCGCCTCCCGCTCAAGGGACGCACGCTAATATGGCGCCATGTACATCAGGGACGCCCATAGCGATTACTTTGCAGGACATGGCTGCAATCATGAATAATACCCTGTCAGAGGTATTATCCAGATTGCCTGAATTGAGAGGCAAGCGCGATAGCTCTGGGGTTAGACGAGATACAGAGCGCGTAGATGCTGTAAGAGCCATGTCTGATACTGAGTCACAATATGCAGAACCTGAGGACGGAGAGCTTCAGTCTGTGGGTGACGTCTCTGAATCGGGGAGACCTGATTCAGAGATTTCTAATTTTAAATTTAAGCTTGAGAACCTCCGTGTATTGCTTGGGGAGGTATTAGCTGCTCTGAATGACTGTGACACAATTGCAGTGCCAGAGAAATTGTGTAGGCTGGATAAATACTATGCAGTGCCGGTGAGTACTGATGTTTTTCCAATACCTAAAAGGCTTACAGAAATTATTAGTAAGGAGTGGGATAGGCCCGGTGTGCCCTTTTCCCCACCTCCTATATTTAGAAAAATGTTTCCAATAGATGCCACTACACGGGACTTATGACAGACTGTCCCTAAGGTGGAGGGAGCAGTTTCTACTTTAGCAAAGCGTACCACTATCCCGGTTGAGGACAGTTATGCTTTTTCAGATCCAATGGATAAAAAATTAGAGGGTTACCTTAAGAAAATGTTTATTCAACAAGGTTTTATTTTACAGCCCCTTGCATGCATTGTGCCTGTCACTGCTGCAGCAGCATTCTGGTTTGAGGCCCTGGAAGAGGCCATCCATACAGCTCCATTGACTGAAATTGTTGACAAGCTTAGAACTCTTAAGCTAGCTAACTCATTTGTTTCTGATGCCATTGTTCATTTGATTAAACTAACGGCTAAGAATTCCGGATTCGCCATCCAGGCGCGTAGGGCGCTATGGCTCAAATCCTGGTCAGCTGATGTGACTTCAAAGTCTAAATTACTCAACATTCCTTTCAAGGGGCAGACCTTATTCGGGCCTGGTTTGAGAGAAATTATTGCTGACATTACTGGAGGTAATGGTCAAACCCTTCCTCAGGACAGGGCCAAATCAAAGGCCAAACAGTCTAATTTTCGTGCCTTTCGAAATTTCAAGGCAGGTGCAGCATCAACTTCCTCTGCTTCAAAACAAGAGGGAACTTTTGCTCAATCCAAGCAGGCCTGGAAACCTAACCAGTCCTGGAACAAGGGCAAGCAGGCCAGAAAGCCTGCTGCTGCCTCTAAGACAGCATGAAGGAGCGGCCCCCTATCCGACAACGGATCTAATAGGGGGCAGACTCTTTCTTTGCCCAGGCGTGGGCAAGAGATGTTCAGGATCCCTGGGCGTTGGAGATCATATCTCAGGGATATCTTCTGGACTTCAAAGCTTCTCCTCCACAAGGGAGATTTCACCTTTCAAGATTATCTGCAAACCAGATAAAGGAAGAGGCATTCCTAAGCTGCGTACAAGATCTCCTTGTAATGGGAGTGATCCATCCAGTTCCGCGGACGGAACAAGGACAGGGGTTTTATTCAAATCTGTTTGTGGTTCCCAAAAAAGAGGGAACCTTCAGACCAATTTTGGATTTAAAGATCCTAAACAAATTCCTCAGAATTCCGTCATTCAAGATGGAAACTATTCGAACCATTTTACCCATGATACAAGAGGGTCAGTACATGACCACAGTGGACTTAAAGGATGCCTACCTTCACATTCCGATTCACAAGAATCATCATCAGTTCCTGAGGTTTGCCTTTCTAGACAGGTATTACCAATTTGTAGCTCTTCCATTCGGGTTGGCTACAGCCCCAAGAATTTTTACAAAGGTTCTGGGCTCACTTCTGGCGGTCCTAAGACCGCGAGGCATAGCGGTGGCTCCTTACCTGGACGATATCCTGATACAGGCGTCAAACTTTCAAATTGCCAAATCTCATACAGAGATAGTTCTGGCATTCCTGAGGTCACATGGGTGGAAAGTGAACGAAGAAAAGAGTTCTCTATCTCCTCTCACGAGGATTTCCTTCCTAGGGACTCTAATAGATTCTGTCGAAATGAAAATTTACCTGACGGAGTCCAGGTTATCAAAACTTCTAAATGCTTGCCGTGTTCTTCACTCCATTCCGCGCCCCACGGTGACTCAGTACATGGAAGTAATCGGCTTAATGGTAGCGGCGATGGACATAGTGCCATTCGCGCGCCTGCATCTCAGACCGCTGCAATTATGCATGCTCAGTCAGTGGAATGGGGATTACACAGATTTGTCCCCTCTACTAAATCTGGATCAGGAAACCAGAGATTCTCTTCTCTGGTGGTTATCTCGGGCCCATCTGTCCAAGGGTATGACCTTTTGCAGACCAGATTGGACAATTGTAACAACAGATGCCAGCCTTCTAGGTTGGGGTGCAGTCTGGAACTCCCTGAAGGCTCAGGGTTCATGGACTCAGGAGGAGAAACTCCTCCTAATAAATATTCTGGAGTTAAGAGCAATATTCAATGCTCTTCTGGCTTGGCCTCAGCTAGCAACAATGAGGTTCATCAGATTTCAGTCGGACAACATCACGACTGTGGCTTACATCAACCATCAAGGGGGAACCAGGAGTTCCTAGTGAAGTCAGAAGACTCCAAGATAATTCGCTGGGCAGAGACTCACTCTTGCCACCTGTCAGCGATCCATATCCTAGGTGTAGAGAACTGGGAGGCGGATTTTCTAAGTCATCAGACTTTTCATCCGAGGGAATGGGAACTCCATCCGGAGGTGTTTGCTCAATTGGTTCTCCGTTGGGGCAAACCAGAATTGGATCTCATGGCGTCTCGCCAGAACGCCAAGCTTCCTTGTTACGGATCCAGGTCCAGGGACCCAGAAGCGGCACTGATAGATGCTCTAGCAGCGCCTTGGTTCTTCAACCTGGCTTATGTGTTTCCACCGTTTCCTCTGCTCCCTCGTCTGATTGCCAAAATCAAACAGGAAAGAGCATTGGTGATATTGATAGCGCCTGCGTGGCCACGCAGGACCTGGTATGCAGACCTAGTGGACATGTCATCCTTTCCACCATGGACTCTGCCTCTGAGACAAGACCTTCTAATACAAGGTCCTTTCAATCATCCGAATCTACTTTCTCTGAGACTGACTGCATTGAGATTGAACGCTTGATCCTATCAAAGCGTGGCTTCTCCGAGTCAGTAATTGATACCTTAATACAGGCACGAAAGCCTGTCACCAGGAAAATTTACCACAAGATATGGCGTAAATATCTTTATTGGTGTGAATCCAAGAATTACTCATGGAGTAGGGTTAGGATTCCTAGGATATTGTGCTTCCTCCAAGAGGGTTTGGACAAAGGATTATCAGCTAGTTCTTTAAAGGGACAGATTTCTGCTCTGTCTATTCTTTTACACAAGCGTCTGGCAGAAGTTCCAGACGTTCAGGCATTTTGTCAGGCTTTAGTTAGAATTAAGCCTGTGTTTAAACCTTTTGCTCCTCCATGGAGCTTAAATTTGGTTCTTAAAGTTCTTCAAGGGGTTCCGTTTGAACCCCTTCATTCTATTGATATCAAACTTCTTTCATGGAAAGTTCTTTTTCTGATGGCTATTTCCTCGGCTCGAAGAGTCTCGGAGTTATCTGCCTTACATTGTGATTCTCCTTATCTGATCTTTCATTCAGATAAAGTTGTTCTGCGTACAAAACCTGGGTTTTTACCTAAGGTGGTTTCTAACAAGAATATCAATCAAGAGATTGTTGTTCCATCATTATGTCCTAATCCTTCTTCAAAGAAGGAACGTCTTTTGCATAATCTAGACGTAGTCAGTCCGTGCCTTGAAGTTTTACTTACAGGCTACTAAAGATTTTCGCCAAACATCTAACCTGTTTGTTGTTTACTCTGGACAGAGGAGAGGTCAGAAGGCCTCGGCAACCTCTCTTGCTTTTTGGCTTCGGAGTATAATCCGTTTAGCCTATGAGACTGCTGGACAGCAGCCTCCTGAAAGGATTACAGCTCATTCTACTAGAGCTGTGGCTTCCACCTGGGCCTTTAAAAATGAGGCCTCTGTTGAACAGATTTGCAAGGCTGCAACTTGGTCTTCCCTTCATACTTTTTCCAAATTTGATACTTTTGCTTCTTTGGAGGCTGTTTTTGGAAGAAAGGTTCTACAGGCAGTGGTTCCTTCCGTTTAAGTTCCTGCCTTGTCCCTCCCATCATCCGTGTACTTTAGCTTTGGTATTGGTATCCCACAAGTAATGGATGATCCGTGGACTGGATACACTTAACAAGAGAAAACATAATTTATGCTTACCTGATAAATTTATTTCTCTTGTAGTGTATCCAGTCACGGCCCGCCCTGTCCTTTTCAGGCAGGTCTAAATTTTAATTAAACTACAGTCACCACTGCACCCTATGGTTTCTCCTTTCTCGGCTTGTTTCGGTCGAATGACTGGATATGGCAGTGAGGGGAGGAGCTATATAGCAGCTCTGCTGTGGGTGATCCTCTTGCAACTTCCTGTTGGGAAGGAGAATATCCCACAAGTAATGGATGATCCGTGGACTGGATACACTACAAGAGAAATAAATTTATCAGGTAAGCATAAATTATGTTTTTTCTCTGAGGCTGATAAATCGTATTTTGGGGCCTAGTTTCCACATGGCTAGTCAGATACTCCTAGGAGTATTTTCTTAAGGCCCTCTGATATAAAGTGCATGGTGGGAGGGGCATATTTTCGCGCTCTAGATGCACAGTTCTTATTCAGACTGAGACATCCAGCTTCCCCAAAGGAGTCCTCTGGCATCTGAGGACCACTATAGAGGGCTTATTTCTTCCCTAAATCGTATTTGAGGGAAGGTAGGAGCCACAGCAGAGCTGTGGCAAGGTGTTTAACTGTTTATTAACGTTTTTTAACGTTTATCAAATCCGGTTTGGGGCCTAAAGGGTTAATCATCCATTTGCAAGTGGGTGCAATGCTGCTTTAGTCCCTTATACACACTGTAAAAATTTTGAAGAGTTTACTACTTTTTAACACTGTTTTGCAGTTTGTGAGTGTTTTTTCTCTTAAAGGCACAGTACCGTTTTTTTTAAATTGCTGTTTCACCTTTATTAAAGTGTTTTCCAAGCTTGCTGGTCTCATTACTAGTCTGTTAAACATGTCTGACATAGAGGAAACTCCTTGTTCAATATGTTTAGAAGCCATTGTGGAAACCCCTCTTAGAATGTGTACCAAATGTACTGAAATTTCTATAAATTATAAAGACCATATTATGGCATTTAAAGATTTATCACCAGAGGTTTCTCAGACTGACAAAAGGGAGGTTATGCCATCTAGCTCTCCCCACGTGTCAGAACCTATAACTCCCGCTCAAGTGACGCCAACTACTTCTAGCGCGTCCAATGCGTTTACCTTACAAGACATGGCGGCAGTTATGACTAATACCCTCACAGAGGTATTGTCCAAACTGCCAGGGCTACAAGGAAAGCGAGACAGCTCTGGGGCTAGAACAAATACAGAGCTTTCTGACGCTTTAGTAGCTATGTCTGATATACCCTCACAATGCTCCGAAGCCGCGGCAAGGGAGTCGCTATCTGAGGGTGAGATTTCAGATTCAGGGAAGACGTTACTTCAGTCCGATTCTGAAATGACAGCCTTTAAATTTAAGCTTGAACAACTCCGCTTATTGCTCAGGGAGGTTTTAGCGACTCTGGATGACTGTGACCCCATTGTAGTTCCAGAGAAATTGTGTAAAATGGACAAATACTTTGCAGTGCCTGTTTACACTGATGTCTTTCCAGTCCCTAAGAGGTTCTCGGAAATTATTACTAAGGAATGGGATAGACCAGGTGTTCCGTTCTCTCCCCCTCCTGCTTTTAAAAAGATGTTTCCCATAGATGTCGCTATACGGGACTCGTGGCAGACGGTCCCTAAGGTGGAGGGTGCTGTTTCTACCCTAGCTAAGCGTACAACTATCCCCGTCGAGGACAGTTGTGCTTTCTTAGATCCTATGGATAAAAAATTGGAGGGTCTCCTTAAGAAAATTTTTATCCATCAAGGTTTTATTCTCCAGCCTCTTGCATGCATTGCCCCAGTTACTGCTACAGCGGATTTTTGGTTCGAGTCTCTTGAGGAGGCTCTACAGGTGGAGACCCCGTTAGATGATATTTTAGACAGGATTAAAGCTCTCAAGTTAGCTAATTCCTTTATTTCTGACGCCGTTTTTCATCTAACCAAACTAACGGCTAAGAATTCAGGTTTTGCCATTCTGGTGCACAGGGCACTATGGCTTAAGTCCTGGTCAGCAGACGTTACTTCAAAGTCTAAGCTTCTTAACATCCCCTTCAAAGGACAGACCCTATTCGGGCCGGGCCTGAAGGAGATCATTTCTGATATTATTGGAGGAAAAGTTCACACCCTTCCTCAGGATAGGTCCAATAAATTAAGGACCAAACAGAATAATTTTCGTTCATTTCGAAACTTCAAAAGTGGCGCAGCTTCAGCTTCCTCTAATGCAAAACTAGAGGGAAATTTCGCCCAGTCCAAACCAGTCTGGAGACCGAACCAGGCTTGGAACAAGGGGAAGCAGGCCAAAAAACCTGCTGCCGCCTCTAAGATAGCATGAAGGAGTAGCCCCTGATCTGGGACCGGATCTAGTAGGGGGCAGACTTTCTCTCTTCGCCCAGGCTTGGGCAAGAGACGTCCAGGATCCCTGGGAATTAGAGATTGTTTCCCAGGGATATCTTCTGGACTTCAAAGCTTCATCTCCAAAGGGGAGATTTCATCTCTCACAATTATCTGTAAACCTGATAGAGAGAGGCATTCTTCCGTTGTGTTCCAAGACCTACTGGTTATGGGAGTGATCCACCCAGTTCCAAGGGAGGAACAGGGGCAGGGCTTCTATTCAAATCTGTTTATAGTTCCCAAAAAAGAGGGAACTTTCAGACCAATCTTGGATCTCAAGATCCTAAACAAATTTCTCAGGGTCCCATCCTTCAAGATGGAGACTATCCCAACCATCCTCCCTATGATCCAGGAGGGTCAATATATGACTACCGTGGACTTAAAGGATGCTTATCTCCACATTCCGATTCACAGAGATCACCAGTTCCTCAGGTTCGCCTTCTTAGACAGGCATTACCAGTTTGTGGCTCTTCCCTTCGGGTTAGCCACGGCACCAAGAATCTTTACGAAGGTTCTAGGATCCCTACTGGCAGTTCTAAGGCCACTGGGCATAGCGGTGGCTCCTTACCTAGACGACATTCTGATACAGGTGTCGACTTTTCAAAACGCTAAGTCCCATACGGACATTGTTCTGGCCTTTGAGGTCTCACGGGTGGAAGGTGAACGAAGAAAAGAGTTCTCTCTCCCCTCTCACAAGAGTTTCCTTCCTAGGAACACTAATAGATTCAGTAGAAATGAAAATTTTTCTGACAGAGGTCAGGTTATCAAAGCTTCTAACTTCCTGCCGTGCTCTTCATTCCACTTCTCGGCCGTCAGTGGCTCAGTGTATGGAAGTAATCGGCCTAATCGTAGTGGCAATGGACATAGTTCCGTTTGCCCGCCTACATCTCAGACCACTGCAACTTTGCATGCTCAATCAGTGGAATGGGGACTACACAGATTTGTCCCCTCTGCTAAATCTGGATCAAGAGACCAGGGATTCTCTTCTCTGGTGGTTATCTCGGGTCCATCTGTCCAGGGGAATGAGTTTCCGCAGGCCAGAGTGGACTTTTGTGACGACAGATGCCAGCCTTCTGGGCTGGGGCGCAGTATGGAACTCCCTGAAGGCTCAGGGTTCGTGGACTCAGGAGGAAGCCCTCCTTCCGATAAACATTCTGGAACTGAGAGCGATATTCAATGCTCTTCAGGCTTGGCCTCAGCTAGCTGCGGTCAGGTTCATCAGATTTCAGTCGGACAATATCACGACTGTAGCCTATATCAACAATCAGGGGGGAACAAGAAGCCCCCTGGCAATGTTGGAGGTTTCAAAGATAATTCTATGGGCAGAGGTTCACTCTTGCCATCTCTCAGCTATCCATATCCAAGGAGTAGAGAACTGGGAGGCGGATTTTCTAAGTCGGCAGACTTTTCATCCAGGGGAGTGGGAGCTCCATCCGGAGGTATTTGCCCAGCTGATTCAACTATGGGGCAAACCAGAACTGATTCTGATGGCGTCTCGTCAGAACGCCAAGCTTCCTTGTTACGGGTCCAGGTCAAAGGATCCCCAGGCATCGCTGATAGATGCTCTACCAGTGCCCTGGTCCTTCAGCCTGGCTTATGTGTTCCCACCATTTCCTCTCCTCCCTCGTCTGATTGCCAAGATCAAGCAGGAGAGAGCTTCGGTGATTTTGATAGCACCTGCGTGGCCACGCAGGACTTGGTTTGCAGATCTGGTGGACATGTCATCCTTTCCACCATGGACTCTGCCGCTGAGGCAGGACCTTCTACTCCAAGGTCCATTCAAACATCCAAATCTAATTTCTCTGCGGCTGACTGCTTGGAGATTGAATGCTTGATTTTATCAAAACGTGGTTTCTCCGAGTCGGTCATTGATACCTTAATTCAGGCTCGAAAGCCTGTCACCAGGAAAATCTATCATAAGATATGGTGTAAATATCTTCATTGGTGTGAATCCAAGGGTTACTCATGGAGTAAAGTCAGGATTCCTAGAATCTTATCCTTTCTCCAAGAAGGATTGGAGAAGGGATTGTCAGCTAGTTCCTTAAAGGGACAGATTTCTGCTCTGTCTATTCTTCTGCACAAGCATCTGGCAGATGTTAGACGTTCAGGTGTTTTGTCAGGCTTTAGTTAGAATCAAGCCTGTGTTTAAACGCCATGGAGTTTAAATTTAGTTCTTAAAGTTCTTCAAGGGGTTCCGTTTGAACCTCTGCATTCCATAGATATCAAGCTTTTATCTTGGAAAGTTCTGTTTTTGGTAGCTATCTCTTCGGCTCGAAGAGTTTCAGAGTTATCTGCCTTGCAGTGTGATTCCCCTTATCTGATCTTCCATGCAGATAAGGTAGTTTTGTGTACCAAACCTGGGTTTCTTCCTAAGGTGGTATCTAATAAGAATATCAGGAGATTGTTGTTCCGTCACTGTGTCCTAATCCTTCTTCAAAGAAGTAATGTCTATTACACAATCTTGACGTGGTTCGTGCTTTAAAGTTTTTTATTTACACGCTACTAAGGATTTTCGTCAAACATCTGCATTGTTTGTCGTCTACTCTGGACAGAGGCCAAAAGGCTTCGGCATCTTCTCTTTCTTTTTGGCTGAGAAGTATAATCCGTTTAGCTTATGAGACTGCTGGCCAGCAGCCTCCTGAAAGAATTACAGCTCATTCCACTAGAGCGGTAGCTTCTACATGGGCTTTTAAAAATGAGGCCTCTGTTGAACAGATTTGTAAGGCGGCGATTTGGTCTTCGCTTCATACTTTTTCTAAATTCTACAAATTTGATACTTTTGCTTTCTCGGAGGCTATTTTTGGGAGAAAGGTCTTGCAGGCAGTGGTGCCATTTAAGTTCCTGCCTTGTCCCTCCCTTCATCCGTGTCCTAAAGCTTTGGTATTGGTATCCCACAAATAATGAATGAACCCGTGGACTGGATACACCTTACAAGAGAAAACACAATTTATGCTTACCTGATAAATTTCTTTCTCTTGTGGTGTATCAAGTCCACGGCCCACCCTGTCACTTTAAGGCAGGTGTTTTTTATTTTTAAACTACAGTCACCACTGCACCCTATAGTTTCTCCTTTTTTCTTGCTTGTCTTCGGTCGAATGACTGGGGGTGGCAGTTAGGGGAGGAGCTATATAGACAGCTCTGCTGTGGGTGTCCTCTTGCAACTTCCTGTTGGGAAGGAGAATATCCCACAAGTAATGGATGAACCCATGGACTGGATACACCACAAGAGAGAGAAATTTATCAGGTAAGCATAAATTTTGTTTTTATTACAATGCAGGATGTTGTCCATACGGCTTCTTGTACAAGATGAAGCCGACTGGGAGATTACTGTATTGTTTATGACTTCTGTGTGTAATATGGGAATTTCTTTTACCATGAGGTTCTCTCGCTGTGTAAAATATGTGCGACCTGTGAGATTTAGCTAATACGCCCACGATGGGCGGAGCTGCTGTGCGCGCCATGGTTTGCGCTCCTTTAAAATTTTTTCTTCAATGTGATATGGGGTTGAAGGTACCATGAGGTCTCAGACGGCTCGCTTTGTCAAAATATATGCGGCCAGAGAGGTTTGACGGATACACCCACGAAAGGGCGGAGTTCCGTTTTGCGCCATGGTTGCACGGTCCTTCAATGTGTTACAGCAACACAATGTACTTGAGAGGCTCTTTTCTACTAACGGATCGCAGTGTGCCTCCTCAACTGTGTTTCACAAAGAGAAATACAGCTGAGGGGTCCTTCGCGCCGTTTAGAGTATGTTCCTGAATGAGGTGTCATCTCCTCTTTCATGGCAGAGCGGTGTCACAAGTAAACACGAGTCCCTCATTAAGTTAGGCATGCTGATCCTTCATGTTTGAATTAATCGGAGGTGCAGCTGCTATCTTTATAACGTGAAGTTGATCTATATTGTCAATTGCACAACTGTCCCATACACTCTGACCTTTATATGAAAGGAACATAATGTTCCCCATATGTTGTGTGAAATACTTTCCAGTATGGTTATTATAAGCAACATTCTGTCTCTTATATTTTATGCAGTTCTTGCCTTTAATACCTTTCAATGAATTAAACATGCTGTTGCAATGTTTGTTTACTGTTTATTCATCCCTTTTGAAGTTGGATGGTACAACAGATATTCAGTAGGTCAGAGACACAGAGTTGAGTCGCTTTCAGGTTTAAAGAGACAGTCCTGTGTTTGTTCCATGTACATTCTATACATGATTTCAGCTGGTTATTTGTTGCTTCATCCCTCATTGAAATAAACTGTAGGATTGGCAGGTACTCAAATTTACATGTAAATTTCTGAAGCTATGTGATGCAATATTGCACCCGGCCTTCATTTGCTTTTGTACAATAAAGTAACTGTCTGTTTTTACAGTTCAAAGGACAGTAAGAGCCATTTTATTAGAGCATTCCTGCTGTTTCTTTGGTGTGTGTTCATCCTTTGTGACTTTGGATGGAACAGCAGCACGCTACAATGAAGTTTTCCTTTCAGATATAAAGGAATTAAACCTTTTAGCTGTTTCAGCTATAAAGTTTCTGATATTTTCTTGCAAATTACCAAGTCGGCGGCTAAGAGTTAGGATTTTTCCGTCTTGGCACGCAGTGCCTTATAGTTGAATTCTTGATATGCAGATGCGTCCGCTAAACCTAAGTTTTTGGCTATTCCTTCCAAGGGGAGGACCCTGTTCGGGCCTGACTGGAACTACCACTAAACAGGAAGGGATTTATCCAAAGTCTACATGGAGACCCAACCAGTCTAATCAAGGGAGATGTGGCCTAGTGGTTCGCTCCACTGTACTGGATGCAGGAGAATTCTGGGTTTGAACCCAGGTAAAGCTGCTGCTACCAATACAGCATGAAGGGGCAGCCCCCAATCCGAGACCGGATTTAGTAGGGGGCAGTTTTTCTCTTGTTGTCCAGGCTTGGATAAGAGATGTTCGGGATCCCCGGACACTAGAAATAGTGTGTCTAGGATATCAGTTGGATTTCAAAAATTCCTTTCCCAGAGGGAGGTTTCTTCTTTCATGATTGTCTGTAGACCAGATAAAAAGAGAGGCGTTCTTACGATGGGTAAGAGACCTCTCCTCCATGGGAGTAATTTGTCCCGTTCCAATACAGGGGCAGGGGTTTTACTCAAATCTTTTTGTGGTTCCCAAAAAAGAGGGAACGTTCCGACCCATATTAGATCTCAAGAGTCTAAACAGAGTCACAGAAGGATTGCTAATCTTCCTGATATTTCATTGTTTTGTACAAGCTTTGGTTCGTATAAAACCTGTCATTAAGTCAATTTCTCCTCCTTGGAGTTTGAATTTGGTTCTGGGGGCTTTTCAAGCTCCTCCTTTTGAACCCATGCATTCTTTGGTCGTTATATTACTTTCTTGGAAAGTTTTGTTTCTTTTGGCCATCTCTTCTGCCAGAAGTGTCTCTGAATTATCTGCTCTTTCTTGTGAGTCTCCTTTTCTGATTTTTCATCAGGATAAGGCGGTGCTGCGAACTTCTTTTGAATTTTTTACCTACGGTTGTGAATTCTAACAACCTTAGTAGAGAAATTGTGGTTCCTTCATTATGTCCTAATCCTATGAATTCTAAGGAGAAATCATTGCATTCTTTGGATGCTGTTAGAGCTTTGTATTATTATGTTTAAGGTACTAAGTCTTTCCGAAAGACTTCTAGTCTATTTGTCATCTTTTCCGGTTCTAGAAAAGGCCAGAAAGCTTCTGCCATTTCTTTGGAATCTTGGTTGAAATCTTTATTTCATCATGCTTATGTCGAGTCGGGTAAAACTCCGCCTCTAAGGATTACAGTTCATTCTACTAGGTCAGTTTCTACTTCCTGGGCGTTTAGGAATGAAGCTTCGATTGATCAGATTTGCAAAGCAGCAACTTGGTCCTCTTTGCATACTTTTTCTAAATTCTACCATTTTGATGTATTTTCTTCTTCTGAAGCAGTTTTTGGTAGAAAAGTACTTCAGGCAGTGGTTTCAGTTTGAATCTTCTGCTTATGTTTTTCATTAAACTTTATTTTGGGTGTGGATTATTTTCAGCAGGAATTGGCTGTCTTTATTTTATCCCTCCCTCTCTAGTGACTCTTGTGTGGAAAGATCCACATCTTGGGTAGTCATTATCCCATACGTCACTAGCTCATGGACTCTTGCTAATTACATGAAAGAAAACATAATTTATGTAAGAACTTACCTGATAAATTAATTTATTTCATATTAGCAAGAGTCCATGAGGCCCGCCCTTTTTTGTGGTGGTTATGATTTTTTTGTATAAAGCACAATTATTCCAATTCCTTATTTTATATGCTTTCGCACTTTTTTCTTATCACCCCACTTCTTGGCTATTCGTTAAACTGAATTGTGGGTGTGGTGAGGGGTGTATTTATAGGCATTTTAAGGTTTGGGAAACTTTGCCCCTCCTGGTAGGAATGTATATCCCATACGTCACTAGCTCATGGACTCTTGCTAATATGAAAGAAATGAATTTATCAGGTAAGTTCTTACATAAATTATGTTTTTTGGATGGCAACAATTTGTTTCTTTTTGTCCCAGATATAACAATAAGTGGGAACCAAGCCAATCCATATACATTGTGGCAATATAATATTAAGAACTTGGAAACTGTTGCCTGCTTGTTACATAGTTTATTTCATAAGTGTGAAACTGCATACAGTATATATCTTCTTTATAGCGCTTGAAAATGTTATGATAGATTGAGTGTACTGATTTGAACTGTGAGCTTATATCTCAATGTAGATACTAGGAGATACTAGAAATTTAGATTTATTGATAGATATCTGGCTCAGACTGTCTTTATATAAATTACATGTTAAATTGCTAATAGGTTAAAAAGACCACAGACTTAACACATGATTATAAAATACCTCTTGTAATAGATAAATTGAGATATCTATACTAATCCTTGGGCTAACTTAAGGAATTTGTGTTAAACTATTCTCAAATACAGGCACTAGAACTAACGCTATATATCTAGTATACTAGAAACAGCTCTATATTGGGTATAATATTGTCCCGCTCAATATAAGGAGCATAAGAGGGAATTTATTACAACTGCTATTTCCTGAATTAATGCTTTATAGAGCTTTAAATAGATAATATATAGAAATACCAGCCTATGTAGGTTTAATAGAAGGAATCGGATGCAGGCGCTTAATATTTGGATCTTGTGTTAACATAGGGTTATATATCGAATTGAAGGTTACTACTGACTATTGGGTAAAATATATCAAGAGAAAATGATACCCCTTTTCAGGACTAACTTAAGGAAATTGGTTTAAATTGATATTACAACATTGTTTATTCTAAACGGTTAAGGTGCCAACTGGGGCTCTAAATTTAAGTAAAAGTTACAAATATTTTCTACATTTTTTGTAGTAGAAACAGTTTTCTACTCTATTCCCTTCTTCCCTACAGTCTAGTAGTAGGAGCAACAAGGTAAATTTTCTAAAAAATTCTAAATCTAGGGCATGATGTACTGTGCAATGGTTATAGTCATGGTCATTTAAATCACTTTATAGATTGCACATTATCTGCACTTTGTCCACAAGTGGGGCTTATTCCCCCCTAAGCACGTATAGTTTTTTTTTGTTTGTTTTTTTTTGTCTGACCACTTCTATGTGGCTAACTCTATTCCCTCCCTCACGTACACGAGAAATATATGGAAAAATTTCTCATCCCTCACAATACACTTTCACAGACCATGCCACCTAAAATAAAAGACAGAAAGCCACGTACATCGGATACTATGATTTAAAATACTAGTGAAGGAATACATTTAAAAGCAGACTTACAACCATTAATTACCCAGCTCAGTGATATTTTTATGCCCCAATTTGAACTACTTAAAAACCAAATTTCTGGGTTATCATCAGAACTAAAAGTATTCGCCAATAGACTTACAGAAGTAGAAGATAGAGTATCTACAGTATAAGATAGATCTAACAATCACTCCCAAAGAATATTAGGCCTTGAAAAGAAAAATACAATGTTGATTGCCAGGATAGATGATTTAGAAGACCGCTCCAGGCGGAACAATTTAAAAATAATAGGATTGCCTGAGACAGATCAATATACCTTCTACAATTTGCATCAACAACTCTTCCTCAAGCCCTAGGTATTATACAGGTGCCATTACTTATAGAAAGGGCCCACAGACTGGGTCCCCCTAGAACTAGAGATAATGGGAAAAACACCTTTAGGCCAATCTTGATAACATTTCTGAACTTTCAGGATAAAACAAATATTCTTAGAGCATATAGAAAAACTGAAAATTTTCATATTGGGGAAAATAAAATCCTAGCTTTTCAAGACTATTCCTCAGATACAGCTTTTAGGAGGAAAGAGATGGCACCCTTTTGTACAAAGCTGATACAAGAGGGCTTCCTAGCAAAATTATTGTATCCAGCAAAAATTCTCATAGAAGAGAAGGAGGGCACAGTTAAATTAGATAATTTAGAAGAAGCCAAAGCGTATCTCAAAAAACACAAGATATCACTCACATGAGATTTAAGGAACACATCTTAGGTAATCTAACTTGAGCACGCCTATGGTGTTTGTCAATATATTTGATGGAACTGAAAGTATCTATTCTGCATTTATGATATATAGGCTCCTATTTAAGCTGATTTACATGCTAGAGGAACTAGCAAATTATACTTTGTTTTGGCTGTGGATTTTTTGTTGTTCACATGGTAGTATGAATGCTTGTGTGGGTGTTTTCCCCTTTTTTTTTTTTCCCTTTCTTTCTCTCCCCTTACTCGCTCTCTACCCCCTACTCTTCTCCCCCTCTCTCCCCGTTCGGATCAGGAATGCTTTATAAATAAAAGGAAACATTAGGTGTCTATCATGGAATGTGGGGGGTATCACCTCCCCAATTAAAAGGAAAACAATACTCAGACAACTGGGCAAACACAATCCTGATATAGTTTTATTACAGGAAACACACTTAAAAATGAAGGATATTGCTAAACTTAAAAGCAAATGGGTTGGGGAGGTGATAGCTACACCCTGTTCCAGAAGGAAAAAAGGAGTTGCCATTCTGATAAATTAAAAAGCTAGTTTATAGTATTTTGAATATAACTTTGGATCCCCAAGAGAGATGGGCAGTCTTGGAGATACAGGTGGACGGCCTTCAACTGCTGATTTGTAATGTATACGGTCCTAATAATACAGAGCCTAGCTTCTGGAATAACTTAGTTTCTTCTGTTAAGTGTGATCAGTCCACGGGTCATCATTACTTCTGGGATATTACTCCTCCCCAACAGGAAGTGCAAGAGGATTCACCCAGCAGAGCTGCATATAGCTCCTCCCCTCTACGTCACTCCCAGTCATTCTCTTGCACCCAACGACTAGATAGGATGTGTGAGAGGACTATGGTGATTTTATTTAGTTTTATTTCTTCAATCAAAAGTTTGTTATTTTTTAATAGCACCGGAGTGTGTTATTCCTTCTCTGGTAGAGTTTGAAGAAGAATCTACCAGAGTTTTTACTATGATTTTAGCCGGAGTAGTTAAGATCATATTGCTGTTTCTCGGCCATCTGAGGAGAGGTAAACTTCAGATCAGGGGACAGCGGGCAGATTAATCTGCAAAGAGGTATGTAGCAGCTTTTATTTTCTGACAATGGAATTGATGAGAAAATCCTGCCATACCGATATAATATCATGTATGTATATTTTACATTTGAGTATTCTGGGGAATGGTACTTCACTGGAATTACACTGTGTATATAAGACTTTAGCCTATTTGCAAGCAACAGGCTTTTTAATAACTCTTAATTTATGTTAAACGTTTTTGCTAGAATGTAAAATCGTTTTCATTTTCTGAGGTACTGGGTGAATAAAATGTTTGGGCACTATTTTTCCACTTGGCAGTTGCTTGATCTAATTCTGACAGTTTACTGATCTCTCTCACTGTTGTGTGTGAGGGGGAGGGGCCTTTTTTGGCGCTTTTGCTACGCATCAAAAATTTCAGTCAGAAGCTCATTGTTTTTCCTGCATGTTCCGGTTCATCTCTACAGAACTCAGGGGTCTTCAAAACTTGTTTGAGGGAAGTAATCTTCACAACAGAGCTGTGAGATTGTAGTTGACTGTGATAAAAAACGTTTATTCTTTAACTTTTTTTTCTGCCATCAGGGTTAGTTATTCTGTGCTAATGGGAACAAGCCTTTGCTAAAATTGTGTTTTGTTTTACAAAGATTGATGCTGTAACCTTTTCAGTTTATTGATTTCAACTGTCATATATCTTTCTGTGCTTCTTAGGCACAGTACGTTTTTCATTGTATTTTACTTGAATAATATTTCCAAGTTGCAAGTTTAGTTGCTAGTGTGTTAAACATGTCTGATTCAGAGGAAGAGACCTGTACTATTTGTGCTAATGCCAAAGTGGAGCCCAATAGAAATTTATGTACTAACTGTATTGATGCTACTTTAAATAAAAGTCAATCTGTACAAATTGAACAAATTTCACCAAACAACGAGGGGAGAGTTATGCCGACTAACTCGCCTCACGTGACAGTACCTGCATCTCCCGCTCGGGAGGTGCGCGATATTGTGGCGCCCAGTACATCTGGGCGGCCATTACAAATAACATTACAAGATATGGCTACTGTTATGACTGAGGTTTTGGCTAAATTACCAGAGCTAAGAGGCAAGCGTGATCACTCTGGGGTGAGAACAGAGTGCGCTGATAATGCTAGGGCCATGTCAGATACTGCGTCACAACTTGCAGAACATGAGGACGGAGAGCTTCATTCTGCGGCTGACGGTTCTGATCCAAACAGATTGGATTCAGATATTTCAAATTTTAAATTTAAGCTGGAAAACCTCCGTGTATTACTAGGGGAGGTGTTAGCGGCTCTGAATGATTGTAACACAGTTGCAATACCAGAGAAAATGTGTAGGTTGGATAAATATTTTGCTGTACCAACAAGTACTGACGTTTTTCCTATACCTAAGAGACTAACTGAAATTATTACTAAGGAGTGGGATAGACCCGGTGTGCCGTTCTCACCCCCTCCGATATTTAGAAAGATGTTTCCAATAGACACCACCACACGGGACTTATGGCAAACGGCCCCTAAGGTGGAGGGAGCAGTTTCTACTTTAGCTAAGCGTACCACTATCCCGGTGGAGGATAGCTGTGCCTTTTCAGATCCAATGGATAAAAAGTTAGAGGGTTACCTTAAGAAAATGTTTGTTCAACAAGGTTTTATATTGCAACCCCTTGCATGCATTGCGCCGGTCACGGCTGCAGCGGCATTCTGGATTGAGTCTCTGGAAGAGAACATTAGTTCAGCTACTCTGGACGACATTACGGACAGGCTTAGAATCCTTAAGCTAGCTAATTCTTTCATTTCGGAAGCCGTAGTACATTTAACTAAACTTACGGCGAAGAATTCCGGATTCGCCATTCAGGCGCGCAGAGCACTGTGGCTAAAATCCTGGTCAGCTGATGTAACTTCTAAGTCCAAATTACTTAATATACCTTTCAAAGGGCAGACCTTATTTGGGCCCGGTTTGAAAGAAATTATTGCTGACATTACAGGAGGGAAAGGCCACGCCCTGCCTCAAGACAGAGCCAAACCTAAGGCTAGACAGTCTAATTTTCGTTCCTTTCGGAATTTCAAAGCAGGGGCAACATCAACTTCCACTGCTCCAAAACAAGAAGGATCTGTTGCTCGCTACAGACAAGGCTGGAGACCTAACCAGTCTTGGAACAAGGGCAAGCAGGCCAGGAAACCTGCTGCTGCCCCTAAAACAGCATGAATTGAGGGCCCCCGATCCGGGATCGGATCTAGTGGGGGGCAGACTTTCTCTCTTCGCCCAGGCTTGGGCAAGAGATGTCCAGGACCCCTGGGCGCTAGAGATAATATCTCAGGGATACCTTCTGGACTTCAAATACTCTCCTCCAAGAGAGAGATTTCATCTGTCAAGGTTGTCAACAAACCAAACAAAGAAAGAGGCGTTTCTACGCTGCGTACAAGAACTTTTGTTAATGGGAGTAATCCATCCAGTTCCACGGTCGGAACAGGGACAAGGGTTTTACTCAAATCTGTTTGTGGTTCCCAAAAAAGAGGGAACTTTCAGGCCAATCTTGGATTTAAAGATCCTAAACAAATTCCTAAGAGTTCCATCGTTCAAAATGGAGACTATTCGGACAATTTTACCCATGATCCAAAAGGGTCAGTACATGACCACAGTGGATTTAAAGGATGCTTACCTTCACATACCGATTCACAAAGATCATTACCGGTACCTAAGGTTTGCCTTCCTAGACAGGCATTACCAGTTTGTAGCTCTTCCATTCGGATTGGCTACAGCTCCAAGAATCTTCACAAAGGTTCTGGGTGCTCTTCTGGCGGTACTAAGACCGCGGGGAATCTCGGTAGCTCCGTACCTAGACGACATTCTGATACAAGCTTCAAGCTTTCAAACTGCCAAGTCTCATACAGAGTTAGTACTGGCTTTTCTAAGGTCACATGGATGGAAGGTGAACGAAAAGAAAAGTTCACTCGTTCCACTCACAAGAGTTCCCTTCCTGGGGACTCTTATAGATTCTGTAGAAATGAAGATTTACCTGACAGAGGACAGGTTAACAAGACTTCAAAGTGCTTGCCGCATCCTTCATTCCATTCAACACCCGTCAGTGGCTCAATGCATGGAGGTAATAGGCTTAATGGTAGCGGCAATGGACATAGTACCCTTTGCACGCTTACACCTCAGACCACTGCAACTGTGCATGCTAAGTCAGTGGAATGGGGATTACTCAGACTTGTCCCCTTCTCTGAATCTGGATCAAGAGACCAGAAATTCTCTTCTATGGTGGCTTTCTCGGCCACATCTGTCCAGGGGGATGCCATTCAGCAGACCAGACTGGACAATTGTAACAGACGCCAGCCTTCTAGGTTGGGGTGCCGTCTGGAATTCTCTGAAGGCTCAGGGACAATGGAGTCAGGAGGAGAGTCTCCTGCCAATAAACATTCTGGAATTGAGAGCAGTTCTCAATGCCCTCCTAGCTTGGCCCCAGTTGACAACTCGGGGGTTCATCAGGTTTCAGTCGGACAACATCACGACTGTAGCTTACATCAACCATCAGGGAGGGACAAGAAGCTCCCTAACAATGATGGAAGTATCAAAGATAATTCGCTGGGCAGAGTTTCACTCTTGCCACCTGTCAGCAATCCACATCCCGGGAGTGGAGAACTGGGAGGCGGATTTCTTAAGTCGTCAGACTTTTCATCCGGGGGAGTGGGAACTTCATCCGGAGGTCTTTGCCCAAATACTTCGACGTTGGGGCAAACCAGAGATAGATCTCATGGCGTCTCGACAGAACGCCAAGCTTCCTCGTTACGGGTCCAGGTCCAGGGATCCAGGAGCAGTCCTGATAGATGCCCTGACAGCACCTTGGGACTTCAGGATGGCTTACGTGTTTCCACCCTTCCCGATGCTTCCTCGATTGATTGCCAGAATCAAACAGGAGAGAGCATCAGTGATTCTAATAGCACCTGCATGGCCACGCAGGACTTGGTATGCAGACCTGGTGGACATGTCATTCTGTCCACCTTGGTCTCTACCTCTGAAACAGGACCTTCTGATACAGGGTCCTTTCAAACATCAAAATCTAACTTCTCTGAAGCTGACTGCTTGGAAATTGAACGCTTGATTTTATCAAGACGTGGGTTTTCTGAGTCAGTTATTGATACCTTAATACAGGCTAGGAAGCCTGTTACCAGAAGAATTTACCATAAGATATGGCATAAATACCTATATTGGTGTGAATCCAAAGGTTACTCTTGGAGTAAGGTTAGGATTCCTAGGATATTGTCTTTTCTACAAGAAGGTTTAGAAAAGGGTTTATCTGCTAGTTCATTAAAGGGACAGATCTCAGCTCTGTCCATTCTGTTACACAAACGTCTGTCAGAAGTTCCAGACGTTCAGGCTTTTTGTCAGGCTTTGGCCAGGATTAAGCCTGTGTTTAAAACCGTTGCTCCACCATGGAGTTTAAACCTTGTTCTTAATGTTTTACAGGGCGTTCCGTTTGAACCCCTTCATTCCATTGATATAAAGTTGTTATCTTGGAAAGTTCTATTTTTAATGGCTATTTCCTCGGCTCGAAGAGTCTCTGAGTTATCAGCCTTACATTGTGATTCTCCTTATTTGATTTTTCATTCGGATAAGGTAGTTCTGCGTACTAAACCTGGGTTTTTACCTAAGGTAGTCACTTAACAGGAATATCAATCAAGAGATTGTTGTTCCTTCTTTGTGCCCAAATCCTCCTTCGAAGAAGGAACGTCTACTGCACAATCTGGACGTAGTTCGTGCCCTAAAATTTTACTTACAGGCAACTAAGGAATTTCGACAAACGTCTTCTCTGTTTGTCGTTTTCTCTGGTCAGAGGAGAGGTCAAAAGGCTTCTGCTACCGCTCTTTCTTTTTGGCTTCGTAGCATAATTCGTTTAGCTTATGAGACTGCTGGACAGCAGCCTCCTGAAAGAATTACAGCTCATTCTACTAGAGCTGTGGCTTCCACTTGGGCCTTCAAGAATGAGGCCTCTGTTGAACAGATTTGCAAGGCTGCAACTTGGTCTTCGCTTCATACTTTTTCCAAATTTTACAAATTTGACACTTTTGCTTCCTCGGAGGCTGTTTTTGGGAGAAAGGTTCTTCAGGCAGTGGTTCCTTCTGTATAAAGAGCCTGCCTATCCCTCCCGTCATCCGTGTACTTTTGCTTTGGTATTGGTATCCCAGAAGTAATGATGACCCGTGGACTGATCACACTTAACAGAAGAAAACATAATTTATGCTTACCTGATAAATTCCTTTCTTCTGTAGTGTGATCAGTCCACGGCCCGCCCTGTTTTTTAAGGCAGGTAAATATTTTTTAAGTTATACTCCAGTCACCACTACACCCTTGGCTTCTCCTTTCTCGTTGGTCCTTGGTCGAATGACTGGGAGTGACGTAGAGGGGAGGAGCTATATGCAGCTCTGCTGGGTGAATCCTCTTGCACTTCCTGTTGGGGAGGAGTAATATCCCAGAAGTAATGATGACCCGTGGACTGATCACACTACAGAAGAAAGGAATTTATCAGGTAAGCATAAATTATGTTTTTTATGTTAACCAAATTTCATGGACAGAATATAATTCTAGCGGGTGACTTTAACCTAATACCCACAGAAAGGTTGGATAAAAGTTCCCCTAAAAGGTCTGCCTTTTCTCTTGTTAAGTGTATCCAGTCCACGGATCATCCATTACTTATGGGATATATTCTCCTTCCCAACAGGAAGTTGCAAGAGTCCACCCACAGCAAAGCTGCTATATAGCTCCTCCCCTAACTGCCATTACCAGTCATTCTCTTGCAAGTCTCAACATAGATAGGTCGTGAGAGTCTGTGGTTTTTTTATACTTAGTTTATTTCTTCAATCAAAAGTTTGTTATTTTTAAATGGCACCGGAGTGTGCTGTTTATCTCAGGCAGTATTTGGAAGAAGAATCTGCCTGCGTTTTTTCTATGATCTTAGCAGACGTAACTAAGATCCAGTTGCTGTTCTCACACATTCTGAGGAGTAAGGTACTTCAGAGGGGGAATGGCGTGCAGGTTTTCCTGCAAATAAGGTATGTGCAGTAAAATATTTTTCTAAGGAATGGAATTGACTAAGAAAATACTGCTGATACCGAAGTAATGTAAGTACAGCCTTTAAATGCAGTGAAAGTGACTGGTACCAGGCTGATTGATAGAGATATATGCTAAGGTATGTGCAGTAATATATTTTTCTAAGGAATGGAATTGACTAAGAAAATACTGCTGATACCGAAGTAATGTAAGTAAAGCCTTAAATGCAGTGATAGCGACTGGATCAGGCTTATTAATAGACATACATACTCTTATAAGAATGTGTTTTAAAACGTTTGCTGGCATGTTTAATCGTGTTTTAACATATGTTTGGTGATAAAACTTATTGGGGCCTAATTTTTCCACATGGCTGGCTTAAATTTTGCATAGAAACAGTTATAGGGAAGGTAATCCACAGCTCAGCTGTGGCAGTTTTGTTGTGTCTGTTTTAAAAAAATGTCTTTTTTTTTTTTTTTGTATCTGTTTTTTGCATTAAGGGGTTAATCATCCATTTGCAAGTGGGTGCAATGCTCTGTTAACTTATTACATGTACTGTAAAAATTTCGTTTGATTTACTGCCTTTTTTCACTGTTTTTCAAATTTTGACAAAATTTGTTTCTCTTAAAGGCACAGTAACATTTGTTATATTTGCTTGTTAACTTGATTTAAAGTGTTTTCCAAGCTTACTAGTCTCTTTATTAGTTCTAACATGTCTAACATAGAGGAGGCTCTGTGTTTATTATGTTTAAAGCCATGGTGGAACCCCATTTTAGAATGTGTACCAGATGTACTGATTTCATGTTAAACAATAAAGATCATTTTTTGTATTTAAAAACATTATCACCAGAGGATTCTGTCGAGGGGGAAGTTATGCCGACTAACTCTCCCCACGTGTCAGACCCTTTGACTCCCGCTTTAGGGACTCACGCTCAAATGGCGCCAAGTACATCAAGGGCACCCATAGCGTTTATTTTACCAGAGGATTCTGTCGAGGGGGAAGTTATGCCGACTAACTCTCCCCACGTGTCAGACCCTTTGACTCCCGCTCCAGGGACTCACGCTCAAATGGCGCCAAGTATATCAATGGCGCCCATAGCGTTTATTTTACAAGACATGGCAAAGGTTGTGTATAATACACTGGCAGCAGTATTAGTCAGACTACCTGAAATTAAAGGAAAGCAAAACAGCTCTGGGGGTAGATACAGAGCATACAGACGCTTTAAGAACCATGTCTGATACTACCTCACAATATGCTTAGTCTGTGGGTGATATTTGTGACTCAGGGAAGATGATTTAACCTGATTCTGATATTTCTACATTTAAAATTTATGCTTGAGAACCTCCACTTGTTGCTCAGGGAGGCTTTAGCTGCTCTGAATGAATGTGTACAATCGCAGTGCCAGAGAAATTGTGTAGACTGGATAAATAATATGCAGTGCCGGTGTGTACTTATGTTTTTCCAATACCTAAAGAGGTTTACTAAAATTTTTCATAAGGAATGGGATAGACCAGGTGTGCCGTTCTCTTCCCCTTCTATTATTTAGAAGAATGTTTTCTAATAGTTGCCACCACACGGGACTTATGGCAGACAGTTCCTAAGGTGGAGAGAAGAGTTTCTACTCTAGCTAAGCGTACCACTACCTCTGGCGAGGACTGTTGTGCTTTTTTAGATCCAAAGGATAAAAAATGTTTATTCAACAAGGTTTTATCCTGCAGCCCCTTGCACGCATTGCTCCTGTCACTGCTGCTGCGGCGGCGTTCTGGTTTGAGTCTCTTGATGAGGCTTTACAGGCTCCATTGGATGAATATATTTGACAAGCTTAGAGCACTTAAGCTAGCCAATTCCTTTGTTTTCTGATGCCTTTGTTCCTTTGACTAGACTAACGGCTAAGAATTCTGTTTTTTACTATACTGGCGCGCAGAGCGCTATGGCTTATATCATGGTCAGCTGTCGTGACTTTAATAAATAAGCTACTTAACTTCCCTTCAAGGGGCAGACCCTATTCAGGCCTAGTTTGAAGGAGATTATTACTTATATCACTGGAGGAAAAGATCATGCCCTTCCTCAGGACAGGTCCAAATCAAGGGACAAAAAAGGCCTAATTTTCGTGCCTTTCGAAAATTCAAGGCAGGTGTGGCATCAACTTCCTCCAAGGCAAAATAAGAGGGAACTTTTGCTCAGTCCAAGGCGGTCTGGAGACAACCGGACCTGGAACAAAGATAAGCAGGTCAAGGAGCCTGCTGCTGCCTCTAAAACAGCATGAGGAACGGACCCCTATCTGGTAACGGATCCTATAGGGGGCAGACTTCATTCTTCGCCAAGGCGTGGGCAAGAGATGCCCAGGATCCCTGGGCATTGGAAATTATACCCCAGAGATATCTTCTGGATTTCAAAGCTTTCCCCCCCAAAAAAGGGGAGTTTTTGCCTTTCACATTTATCTGCAAACCAGATAAAGAAAGAGACATTCTTGCATTGTGTACGTGACCCATTCAGTTCCAATAGAGGAACAGGGACACAGTTTTCCTCAAATCGGTTTGTGGTTCCCAAGGAAAGGAAACCTTCAGACCTATTTTGGATCTAAAAGATCTTAAACAAATTCTTTAGAATTCTATCATTTAAGATGGAAACTATTCGTACCATCTTAACTATGATCCAGGAGAGTCAATAGAGGACTACAATGGATTTGAAGGATGCTTATCCTCACATTACGATGCATAAAGATCACCATCGGTTTTTCAGGTTTGCCTTTCTAGACAGGCATTACCAGTTTGTAGCTCTTTCCTTTGGGTTAACTACAGCCCCTAGAATCTTTATGGAGGTTCTGGGGTCACTTTGGCGGTCCTTAGGCCGCGGGGCATAGAAGTGGCCCCTTATTTAGACGACATCCTGATACAGGCGTCAAACATCCAAGTTGCCAAGTCTCATACGGACGTAGTACTGGCATTTCTGAGATTGCATGGGTGGAAAGTGAACAAGGAAAGAGTTCTCTATCCCCAATATCAAGGGTTTCCCTCCTAGGGATTCTGATAGATTCTGATAGATTTTGTAGAAATTAAAATTTACCTGACGGAGTCCAGGTTGTCAAAGTTTCTACATTTCTGCCGTGTTCTTCATTCCATCCGCGCCCTTTGGTGGCTCAGTACATGAATGTAATCGGCTTAATGGTAGCGGCAAGGGACATAGTACCGTTTGCACGCCTACATTTCAGACCACTGCAACTATGCATGCTCAGCCAGAGGAACGGGGATTACACAGATTTGTTCTCCTGTTAAATCCGGACCAAGAAACCAGAGATTCTCTTCTCTGGTGACTATCTCGGGTCCATCTGTCCAAGGGTATGACCTTCCGCAGGTCAGATGGGACAATTGTTACAACAGATGCCAGCCTTTTAGGTTGGGATACAGTCTGGAACTCCCTGAAGGCTCAGGGATAGTGGACTCAGGAGGAGACCCTCCTTCTAATGAATATTCTGGAACTGGGAGCGATATTCCATGCTCTTCAGACTTGGCCTCAGTTAGCAACTCTGAGGTACATCATATTTCAGTCGGACAATATCACGACTGTGGCTTACATCAACCATCAAGGGGGAACAGAAGTTCCCTAGCAATGTTAGAAGTCTTAAAATAATTCACTGGACAGAGACTCACTCTTGTCTAAAAGCTATCCCTATCCCAGGTGTTGAGAACTGGGAGGCAGATTTTCTAAGTCGTCAGACTTTTCATCCGGGGGAGTGGGAATTCCCTCCGGAGGGGTTTGCACAAGATCAAGCAGGAGAGTGCTTTGGTGCTTTTGACAGCGCCTGCGTGGCCACGCAGGACCTGGTATGCAGATCTGGTGGACATGTCATCCTTTCCACCACGGTCTCTGCTTCTGAGACAGGACCCTCTACCTCAGGGTCTTTTCAACCATCTAAATATAACTAATCTGAGATGGACTGCCTGGAGACAGAACGCTTGATGTTATCAAAGCATGGCTTCTCCGAGTCAGTAATTGATACCTTAATACAGGCATAAAAGCCTGTCTCTAGGAAAATTTAACATAAGATATGGTGTAAATATCTTATTGTTATGAATCCAAGGGTTACTCATGGAGTAAAGTCTGGATTCCCAGGATATTATCTTTTCTCCAAGATGATTTTGAGAAAAGGGTTGTCAGCTAGTTCTTTAAAAGGACAGATTTCTACTCTGTCTATTCTTTTGCACAAGCGTCTGGCAGGTATTCTAGACGTTCAGGCATTTGGTCAGGCTTTGGTTAGAACCAAGCCTGAGGTTAAAAATGTTGCTCCGCCATGGAGCTTAAAGCTGGTTCTTAAGGTTCTTCAAGGAGTTCCATTTGAACCTTTTCATTCCATAGATATCAAACTTCTATCTTGGAAAGTTCCTTTTGGGTAGCTATTTCCTCGGCTCATAGAGTCTCCGAATTATCTGCGTTGCAATGTCATTCTCCTTATCTGGTTCTCCGTACGGATAAGGTAGTCCTGTGTACCAACCTGGGTTTTTACCTAAGGTGGTATCTAACAAGAATATCACTCAAGAGATTGTTGTTCCATTCTTGTATCCTAATCCTTCTTCAAAGAAGAAACGTCTATTACACAATTTGGACGTGGTTCGTGTTTTAAAGTTTTACTTACAAGCTACTACAGATTTTCATCAAACATTCACCTTGTTTGTTGTCTATTCTGGACAGAGGAGAGGTCAAAGGACTTCAGCAACCTCTCTGTCTTTTTGGTTAAAAAGCATAATTCATTTAGCTTATGAGACTGCTGGACAGCAGCCTCCTGAAGGGATTACAGCTCATTCTACTAGAGCTGTGGTTTTCACTTGGGCCTTTTTTAAATGTGGCTTCTGTTGAACAGATTACAAGACGGAGTCTTGGTCTGCGTTTCATACTTTTTCAAATTGAACAAATTTGATACCTTGCTTCTTCGGAGGCTATTTTTGGGAGAAAGGGTTTTTTACAGGCAGTGGTAACTTCCGTTTAAGTACCTGCCTTGTCCCTCCCATCATCCGTGTACTGTAGCTTTGGTATTGGTATCCCATAAGTAATGGATGATCCGTGGACTGGATACACTTAACAAGAGAAAACATAATTTATGCTTACCTGATAAATTTATTTCTCTTGTAGTATATCCAGTCCACGGCCCGCCCTGTCACTTTAAGGCAGGTAATTTTTCCATTAAACTACAGTCACCACTGCACCCTATGGTTTTCCTTTCTCTGCATGTTTTCGGTCGAATGACTGGTAATGGCAGTTAGGGGAGGAGCTATATAGCAGCTTTGCTGTGGGTGGACTCTTGCAACTTCCTGTTGGGAAGGAGAATATATCCCATAAGTAATGGATGATCCGTGGACTGGATACACTACAAGAGAAATAAATTTATCAGGTAAGCATAAATTATGTTTTCTAAACAGAAGGCAAAAATTTTTAAACAAATATGCAAAAATCTAAAGCTACATGATATCTGGAGATTGCAGCACCCTGATACAAGGTCTTTTACCTGTGACTCCAAAAGCCATGGTTCCTTCTCTCGGATAGATTTTTTCTTGTTGTCCAGCCCCTTAATCAAATTAGAAGTCAAGGCAGAGATATTGGACATATTGATTTCAGACCACGCAATTATTTCTTTAGATTTTCACCTATCACCAACCCAGAATAGAGATAGAAATAACTTCTTCTTCCCAAAATTTTTAGTAGATAATATAGAATTTAATAACCATAAAATAAATGGAGAGAATACGATTTCTTAAATAGAGCGTATCGTGGGAAAATAGAAATATTTTGGGAAACCGCTAAGGCCTTTTTAAGAGGACATATTAAAGCCTATATGATCGCAAAAAAAAGGAAATCACAGGAAAGGGAAATTCTTCTAGCTAAACAAGTCAAGAATGCATATTGTAAATATATTAATAACCCCTCTAAGCAGTCTGGGGATAAATATAAAACAGCTAAAGCAGAAAGGGATATTTTTTATCAAACAAAAGAAGCAATCTATGAGGGGACAAATAGTCACTGATCAATCAAGAATTAAAAACGTTTTCTTAGAATATTACCAAAATTTATACGCAGCAAAATAAATTAATATGGAGAATAAGAATAACTTCTGGCACAAGATTAGCTTGCCTGAAATATCTCAAGAAGCAGTTAGTGCCCTTAATAGACCTATTACGAAAGAGGAAGTTCTCGAAGCTATAAATAATGCTAAAGCCAATAAAGCTCCTGGCCCGGACCAGATACCCGTCGAAATGTACAAAATACTCAGATCAGAGATAGCAGATATTCTAGTCTTATTGTTTAATGGATATTATATAGATGGCATAAGTATGTCAAAGTATTTCTCAGATTCTATCATATCACTGATCTTGAAAAAAGGGAAAGATCCACTAGATCCTAAGTCATATAGGCCTATCTCACTACTTAATGTAGATTATAAGTTACTAACTCACATCGTTGCGAACCGATTAAAATTTTGTCTTGATCCTATCATTCATACTGATCAAACAGGCTTTATGCACCAAAGATCCTCTACCAAAAATATTCGGAAAGTAGCTTTAGTACTAGAGCACTTCTGGAATAAAGTATCAGAGAGAAAACAGACAACCAGGACTTTGCATTAATTACAATCGACGCCGAAAAGGCGTTCGATTCCGTGGGCTGGGACCATCTATTTTCGACTTTAAACTTCTTTGGTTTTTCAGGCCATTTTGCACAATTTATTAAAATTTTATATGACCATCCCCAGTCCAGTATTGTAATTAACGGCAGTTATACTTCGAATTTAACATTACACAGGGGAACGAGACAGGGATGTCCACTTTCCCCGCTATTATTTAATCTTGCTATAGAACCTCTGGCTGTCACATTGCGACAAGAACTACAAGGTATTAGGTTAGGGCAAGAGAAACTAGTATTATCTTTATATGCAGATGATCTGTTATTATATATTAGAAACACAGAGAGGAATATACCACAGGCCTTAAATATTATCGATATGTTTGGTTCTATTTCAGGTTATAAAATTAATGCTAATAAGTCTGAAATCCTCTGGTTACATAAGACGAAAAAAAGTACACAAGATCATCCTTTCCAAGAGTCTATAAGTATTAAGTATCTAGGACTAAATTTTCACGCTGACCCAAACCAATGGTACAAATTAAATTACTCTCCTTTTTTAAAAAAAGTTTCAGAGAAATTGCAACCCTGGATTATGTTCCCTATCTCTCTTTCGGCCAAGGTAATGATCATAAAAACTATTTTGTTTCCTCAATTAATGTATATTATGCAAAATTTACCACTATTTATAAAGAGTCAAGATATAAAAAGATTTAATAGAGAGTGTGCTAATTTCTTCTGGAATAACAAGAGACATATGCTATCTATAGCAAAACTAACACTCAGATTTGAAGAAGGCGGTTTATCTTTTCCAGATATTAAAAAGTATAACATAGCCACACTAGCTTGTTTCGCATTTGACTGGGTAACAGAAGCCAACTACCTGACACATGTGTATATGGAAGAACAACTTAGTGCTCCATATACATTGAAAGCTTTGTTGCATTGCTCGATATTACATCTACCAAAGGATATTAAAAAGATGCTATTAATACGTAACACTATTGAAGCATGGAAGAAATTGAGTAATCTACTCAATCTCAATTTTGAAATATCTCCGCTTCTGCCAATACGAGGCAACCCAAAATTTACGCCAGGCTTATCCTATGAAGTTTATAATGTATGGTCCCAAAAAGGCCTATTATATGTCTATCAATGTTTAAATAATTATCGTCAGATCAGATCGTTTGAGGACATTGCTAGAGAATTCGATCTCTCAAACAAAAACTTTTTCACTTACTTGCAGATCAGACATTTTATAGCAGAAAATAAAATATTAAATTCAGAACGTGAAGGATGGGGGCAAATTGAAACATATTTAACATATTATAAAACAGGCAAACATAGTATCGCCTTATTATATAAAATCATGCTTGCTAAACAGGGCCAGTTAATAATTAATAGTCTTTCTGAGAAATGGAATACCCACTTTGATAACATGATTGTAGATATGCTAAAAGCAAGTTTCAAATGGGTCAAGAGTGCTATTATCTCGACAGCTTGGAAAGAATCACATATAAAATTAACAATGCCTATTTGACGCCAATGAAAATGACTAAATGGAATCCAAATTCCGCTAACAATTGTCCCAGATGTAATAATTCAGGCGCAGATGTAGTGCATTGTTTCTGGGAATGCCCCAAAATTCTGCAGTTTTGGATCAAAATAGAATTTTGGCTCAATAAAATGCTAGACACTAGAGTAAAGATTACACCTAAACATATTTTTTTTCTTTCCACTACAGAGACTAATAGAGATAATACCAACCTTATTAATACGGTAATTATGTTGGGACGTAACCTAATATTAAAACATTGGAAACGTAAAAAGGCCCCTCCTATGTCTTGTTTCATAAATTCAATACACGCACAGTTAATTTTCGAACAAATGAGTATTTCAGTCTCACAAAAAAGAAAAATTAAAGCTTTTTTTTCAAAATGGTTAAGAGTTATTCTATCTTACCCACGTGATATTCAGTTCTCCCTTATTTTTAATTTTCGAAGAACAGAATACTTTGAAACTTTGATTCTGACAGGGGTCTTCCCAACTGAATGGTATTGACCCGGGATGAACTTAGCCCGAGAGGGCTGTGTGGAGAGTATAGGTAATATGGGGAGAGGGGGTGGATGAGAGGAGCGGGGTAACAGGGAGTATTCTCCCTTCTTTTTTTTTTTTTCTTCTTCTTTTCTTTCCCTTGTCATTGTTTGTGGTATGAGTGGATGCCCCCACCCCCCTCTCCCATTGTGGAGAGAAAGGTGGAAGGGTATAAAAATTTTGAAAAAAAAATCCATCATGGGTGCGAGAATTTATTTTGTTTGAACTTTACTGCCAGATTAAGATGGAGATATAATTATAAGTGTTACTATATGATTGTAATATGATGTTTTCTTTGTCTTCAAGTTGTACCCATTTTGTTTCAATAAAAAATTATATATAAAAAAAAAAGAAGCCATTGTGGAACCCCCTCTTACATTGTGTACCTCTTGTACTGATAGAGCCTTACACTGTAAGGAACATATTTTAGGAAATGAAAGTATGTCTAAGGATGATTCTCAGTCTGAAGAGAATCAGGATATGCCATGTAATTTTCCTCAAGTTTCCCAACCTTTAACACCCACACAAGTGACACCTAGTACATCTAGTGCATCTAATTATTTTACTTTGCAAGATATGGCTGCAGTTTATGTCAACTACTCTCACTGAGGTATTATCTAAACTGCCAGGTTTGCAGGGTAAACGCAGTAGGCCAGGTATTAATGTAAATACTGAACCCTCTGATGCTTTAGTAGCCATTTCCGATGTACCCTCACAATGCTCTGAATTGGGGTTTAGGGCATTATTGTCTGAGGGAGAAATTTCAGATTCAGTGAATATGTTACCTCAGACAGATACGGACTTAGCGTCCTTTAAATTTAAACTTGAACACCTTCGCCTGTTACTCAGGGAGGTCCTAGCGACTCTGGATGATTGTGAACCTATTACAATTCCTCCAGAAAAATTGTGTAAGATGGATAAATATCTAGAAGTTCCTACTTACACTGATGTTTTTCCGGTTCCCAAAGAATTTCGGAAATTGTTAGAAAGGAATGGGATAGACCAGGCATACCGTTCTCTCCCCCTCCTAATTTTAAGAAAATGTTTCCCATATCAGACTCCATTAAGCACTCTTGGCAAACGGTGCCTAAGGTGGAGGGAGCAATATCTACTCTAGCTAAGCGTACAACTATACCTATTGAAGACAGTTGTGTTTTCAAAGACCCTATGGATAAAAAATTAGAGGGTCTTCTAAAGAAATTATTCACCAGGGTTTCTTGTTACAACCTGCTGCCTGCATTGTTCCAGTAACTATGGCGGCGGCTTTCTGGTTTGACGCCCTTGAGGAGTCTCTGAAAGTAGAGACGCCCCTAGACGACATTTTGGACAGAATTAAAGCTCTCAAACTAGCCAATTCTTTTATCACAGATGCTGTTTTTCAGATTACAAAATTAGCAGCAA
>NC_069499.1:1333131735-1333228460 GCF_027579735.1 Bombina bombina
AGTGTAGTTCGTGCTCTCAAATTTTACTTAGCAGCTACTAAGGATTTCAGACAAACTTTGTCTTTGTTTGTTGTTTATTCTGGTAAACGGAGAGGTCAAAAA
Organism: Bombina bombina; assembly: GCF_027579735.1. NCBI lineage: Eukaryota > Metazoa > Chordata > Amphibia > Anura > Bombinatoridae > Bombina > Bombina bombina. Next base: position 1,333,131,838 of record NC_069499.1, read on the forward strand.
GCAACTTCTACCTCTCTCTCCTTCTGGATTAAAAGCATTATCCGATTGGCTTATGAGACTGCCGGACGGCAGCCTCCTGAAAGAATCACAGCTCACTCCACTAGGGCTGTGGCTTCCACATGGGCCTTCAAGAACGAGGCTTCTGTTGATCAGATATGTAAGGCAGCGACTTGGTCTTCACTGCACACTTTTTCTAAATTTTACAAATTTGATACTTTTGCTTCTTCTGAGGCTATTTTTTGGGAGAAAGGTTTTGCAAGCCGTGGTGCCTTCCATTTAGGTGACCTGATTTGCTCCCTCCCTTCATCCGTGTCCTAAAGCTTTGGTATTGGTTCCCACAAGTAAGGATGACGCCGTGGACCGGACACACCTATGTTGGAGAAAACAGAATTTATGTTTACCTGATAAATTACTTTCTCCAACGGTGTGTCCGGTCCACGGCCCGCCCTGGTTTTTTTAATCAGGTCTGATAATTTATTTTCTTTAACTACAGTCACCACGGTAACATATGGTTTCTCCTATGCAAATATTCCTCCTTAACGTCGGTCGAATGACTGGGGTAGGCGGAGCCTAGGAGGGATCATGTGACCAGCTTTGCTGGGCTCTTTGCCATTTCCTGTTGGGGAAGAGAATATCCCACAAGTAAGGATGACGCCGTGGACCGGACACACCGTTGGAGAAAGTAATTTATCAGGTAAACATAAATTCTGTTTTTACATTTTGTGACTTGGATGACCAATCTAAACAGGTGTTAAATCACTCTGCCTTTAATATAAAAAAAACAGGAAGCTGAAATATGTCAGGAACATTGTAAAGTACATTACACAAAGTAATAAAGGTTGTCTGTCAACTTTTAAGTTCAGAAAATGTGAACAGGAACATAACACCAAGTATACATGTGTTCAAATATATTTATAACTGAATTAGACCAACTGACATTAACTGAGATTTTATAATGTATTCATCTCAATTGAAAAAAAAATCTTGCCTGCACTAATGTGAAGGGTGAAACTGAGATCTGGACTGCAGCACATAGACTAGGTCTGTTTCAAAGGCTGTGGTTTTGATGCGCAAAATGTCACGCAGGTGAGAGTCACTTAGTCTTGTTCTCACGCGGTTCTTGTTAAAGTTCATAACAGAGAATGTCTTCTCACACAAATATGTTGAGCCAAACAAGCTCAGCATTTTCTTAGCCAATGTTCGAATCTCTTGAAACCGGCTCTTATCCAGTTGGCTGTAAAAGTTCACAAGAGAGAGCTGTTGGTGACGACTGCGTAACTCGCTGTCACAATGCAGCTCAATGAGCTCGAGCTGCAGCTGATCTGGAGCATCGTTGGGGTCAACAGAGAATGGAGAGGAGAAAAGGCTGATCTCCTTTTCAATAGCTGCAAAATCTTGAAAGCGCCGTTTAAACTCTCCAGCCAGAGATGTGATGTCTGCTGCATACCTGCTCGTTTGCGCACTGATATCATCCTGTGGAAAACTTCATTATTTCCTGCAACGCTGAAAAATGAATGGTATTGGGCTCTGTTTGTGACAAATGCCTTAGGAAAAGTTGCAGCTTTGTTCCAAAGGCTTTGAGGTGTGAATAAAGCTGGTTCACCGCTGCATCTTTGCCCTGAAGACTCGTGTTCAGTACATTCAAATGCTTTATGTTGACTAGAAACCCCAAATCAGCCAGCCAAATAGGATCAGATAGTTCTCGCATCGGTTGTCCCTTTGTTTCCAAGAATTCTCCAATTTCCTTTCTGAGAGAGTAGAAACGCTGCAGTGCAGACCCCCGACTGAGCCATCTTACATCATTATGATATAAAACATCTTCGTATTCAGCCTGGATATCCAGTAGAAACTGTATAAACTGGCGTTGGCACAGGGCTTTAGAGTGAATAAAATTAATGGTCTTTTGCACCGGTTTCATAACATGATCATATTTGAGATGTTTAGCACAGAGAACTTGTTGATGAATGATGCAATGAAGTTTAATAGCTTTGCCTCCTTGTTCGATCACCTTGTTACAGATTAGGGTTGATAATCCACTTTGTTCACCAGCCATGGCAGGTGCCCCATCAGTAATAATCCCAGTAACTTTGTTCCAAGGCATTTTCATGTCATCTATGGCAGAACTAACAGAAACAAATAAATAATTTCCTCTTGTTTGGTCCTTAAGGCTCTGGAGGTCAAGTAGCTCTTCAGTCACATTCATTTCATCGTCCACCCCTCTCAGAAAAATCAGCAACTGAGCTGTGTCAGAGAGGTCCGTGCTTTCATCACAGGCTATTGAATTTCTTCAATTCTCCGTGGTACAGTGTTACGAGCCAGGCAAATTTTGGAAAACTCTTGCTTCTTCTCGGGACAGATATTTCTTTCATGTAATTAACAAGAGTCCATGAGCTAGTGACGTATGGGATATACATTCCTACCAGGAGGGGCAAAGTTTCCCAAACCTTAAAATGCCTATAAATACACCCCTCACCACACCCACAAATCAGTTTTTACAAACTTTGCCTCCAAGGGAGGTGGTGAAGTAAGTTTGTGCTAGATTCTACGTTGATATGCGCTCCGCAGCAAGTTGGAGCCCGGTTTTCCTCTCAGCGTGCAGTGAATGTCAGAGGGATGTGAAGAGAGTATTGCCTATTGAATGCAGTGATCTCCTTCTACGGGGTCTATTTCATAAGGTTCTCTGTTATCGGTCGTAGAGATTCATCTCTTACCTCCCTTTTCAGATCGACGATATACTCTTATATTTACCATTACCTCTACTGATTCTCGTTTCAGTACTGGTTTGGCTTTCTACAAACATGTAGATGAGTGTCCTGGGGTAAGTAAGTCTTATTTTCTGTGACACTCTAAGCTATGGTTGGGCACTTTATTTATAAAGTTCTAAATATATGTATTCAAACATTTATTTGCCTTGACTCAGAATGTTCAACTTTCCTTATTTTCAGACAGTCAGTTTCATATTTGGGATTATGCATTGAATTATCATATTTTTCTTACCTCAAAAATTTGACTTTTTTCCCTGTGGGCTGTTAGGCTCGCGGGGGCTGAAAATGCTTCATTTTATTGCGTCATTCTTGGCGCGGACTTTTTTGGCGCAAAAATTCTTTTCCGTTTCCGGCGTCATACGTGTCGCCGGAAGTTGCGTCATTTTTTGACGTTATTTTGCGCCAAAAATGTCGGCGTTCCGGATGTGGCGTCATTTTTGGCGCCAAAAGCATTTAGGCGCCAAATAATGTGGGCGTCTTATTTGGCGCTAAAAAATATGGGCGTCGCTTTTGTCTCCACATTATTTCAGTCTCATTTTTCATTTGCTTCTGGTTGCTAGAAGCTTGATATTTGGCATTCTTTCCCATTCCTGAAACTGTCTTATAAGGAATTTGATCTATTTTGCTTTATATGTTGTTTTTTTCTCTTACATATTGCAAGATGTCTCACGTTGCATCTGAGCCAGAAGATACTACAGGAAAATCACTGCCTGCTGGATCTACCAAAGCTAAGTGTATCTGCTGTAAACTTTTGGTAGCTATTCCTCCAGCTGTTGTTTGTAATAATTGTCATGACAAACTTGTTAAAGCAGATAATATTTCCTTTAGTAATGTACCATTGCCTGTTGCAGTTCCCTCAACATCTAAGGTGCAGAATGTTCCTGATAACATAAGAGATTTTGTTTCTGAATCCATAAAGAAGGCTTTGTCTGTTATTTCTCCTTCTAGTAAACGTAAAAAGTATTTTAAATCTTCTCTCTCTACAGATGAATTTTTAAATGAACACCATCATTCTGATTCTTTGGACTCTTCTGGTTCAGAGGATTCTATCTCAGAGATTGATGCTGATAAATCTTCATATTTATTTAAGATGGAATTTATTCGCTCTTTACTTAAAGAAGTACTAATTGCTTTAGAAATAGAGGATTCTAGTCCTCTTGATACTAATTCTATACGTTTGGATAAGGTTTTTAAAGCTCCTGCGGTTATTCCAGAAGTTTTTCCTGTTCCTAATGCTATTTCTGCAGTAATTTCCAAAGAATGGGATAAATTGGGTAATTCATTTACTCCTTCTAAACGTTTTAAGCAATTATATCCTGTTCCGCCTGACAGGTTAGAATTTTGGGACAAAATCCCTAAAGTTGATGGGGCTATTTCTACCCTTGCTAAACGTACTACCATTCCTACGTCAGATGGTACCTCGTTTAAGGATCCTTTAGATAGAAAAATTGAATCTTTTCTAAGAAAAGCTTATCTGTGTTCAGGTAATCTTCTTAGACCTGCTATATCATTGGCTGATGTTGCTGCAGCTTCAACTTTTTGGTTGGAAACTCTAGCGCAACAAGTAACAAATCGTGATTCTCATGATATTATTATTCTTCTCCAGCATGCTAATAATTTTATCTGTGATGCCATTTTTGATATTATTAGAGTTGATGTTAGGTTTATGTCTCTGGCTATCTTAGCCAGAAGAGCTTTATGGCTTAAGACTTGGAATGCTGATATGGCTTCTAAATCAACTCTACTTTCCATTTCTTTCCAGGGAAACAAATTATTTGGTTCTCAGTTGGATTCTATTATTTCAACTGTTACTGGTGGGAAAGGAACTTTTTTACCACAGGATAAAAAATCTAAAGGTAAAAACAGGGCTAACAATCGTTTTCGTTCCTTTCGTTTCAACAAAGAACAAAAGCCTGATCCTTCGTCCTCAGGAGCAGTTTCAGTTTGGAAACCATCTCCAGTCTGGAATAAATCCAAGCCTGCTAGAAAGGCAAAGCCTGCTTCTAAGTTCACATGAAGGTACGGCCCTCATTCCAGTTCAGCTGGTAGGGGGCAGGTTACGTTTTTTCAAAGAAATTTGGATCAATTCTGTTCACAATCTTTGGATTCAGAACATTGTTTCAGAAGGTTACAGAATTGGTTTCAAGATGAGACCTCCTGCAAAGAGATTTTTTCTTTCCCGTGTCCCAGTAAATCCAGTGAAAGCTCAAGCATTTCTGAATTGTGTTTCAGATCTAGAGTTGGCTGGAGTAATTATGCCAGTTCCAGTTCCGGAACAGGGGATGGGGTTTTATTCAAATCTCTTCATTGTACCAAAGAAGGAGAATTCCTTCAGACCAGTTCTGGATCTAAAATTATTGAATCGTTATGTAAGGATACCAACGTTCAAGATGGTAACTGTAAGGACTATATTGCCTTTTGTTCAGCAAGGGAATTATATGTCCACAATAGATTTACAGGATGCATATCTGCATATTCCGATTCATCCAGATCATTATCAGTTCCTGAGATTCTCTTTTCTAGACAAGCATTACCAATTTGTGGCTCTACCGTTTGGCCTTGCTACAGCTCCAAGAATTTTCACAAAAATTCTCGGTGCCCTTCTGTCTGTAATCAGAGAACAGGGTATTGTGGTATTTCCTTATTTGGACGATATCTTGGTACTTGCTCAGTCTTTACATTTAGCAGAGTCTCATACGAATCGACTTGTGTTGTTTCTTCAAGATCATGGTTGGAGGATCAATTTACCAAAAAGTTCTTTGATTCCTCAAACAAGGGTAACCTTTCTGGGTTTCCAGATAGATTCAGTGTCCATGACTCTGTCTTTAACAGACAAGAGACGTCTAAAATTGATTACAGCTTGTCGAAACCTTCAGTCTCAATCATTCCCTTCGGTAGCCTTATGCATGGAAATTCTAGGTCTTATGACTGCTGCATCGGACGCGATCCCCTTTGCTCGTTTTCACATGCGACCTCTTCAGCTCTGTATGCTGAACCAATGGTGCAGGGATTACACGAAGATATATCAATTAATATCTTTAAAACCGATTGTTCGACACTCTCTAACGTGGTGGACAGATCACCATCGTTTAATTCAGGGGGCTTCTTTTGTTCTTCTGACCTGGACTGTAATTTCAACAGATGCAAGTCTCACAGGTTGGGGAGCTGTGTGGGGATCTCTGACGGCACAAGGAGTTTGGGAATCTCAGGAGGTGAGATTACCGATCAATATTTTGGAACTCCGTGCAATTTTCAGAGCTCTTCAGTTTTGGCCTCTTCTGAAGAGAGAATCGTTCATTTGTTTTCAGACAGACAATGTCACAACTGTGGCATACATCAATCATCAAGGAGGGACTCACAGTCCTCTGGCTATGAAAGAAGTATCTCGAATTTTGGTTTGGGCGGAATCCAGCTCCTGTCTAATCTCTGCGGTTCATATCCCAGGTGTAGACAATTGGGAAGCGGATTATCTCAGTCGCCAAACGTTGCATCCGGGCGAATGGTCTCTTCACCCAGAGGTATTTCTTCAGATTGTTCAAATGTGGGGGCTCCCAGAGATAGATCTGATGGCCTCTCATCTAAACAAGAAACTTCCCAGGTATCTGTCCAGATCCCGGGATCCTCAGGCGGAGGCAGTGGATGCATTATCACTTCCTTGGAAGTATCATCCTGCCTATATCTTTCCGCCTCTAGTTCTTCTTCCAAGAGTAATCTCCAAGATTCTGAGGGAATGCTCGTTTGTTCTGCTAATAGCTCCGGCATGGCCTCACAGGTTTTGGTATGCGGATCTTGTCCGGATGGCATCTTGCCAACCATGGACTCTTCCGTTAAGACCAGACCTTCTGTCGCAAGGTCCTTTTTTCCATCCGGATCTGAAATCCTTAAATTTAAAGGTATGGAGATTGAACGCTTGATTCTTGGTCAAAGAGGTTTCTCTGACTCCGTGATTAATACTATGTTACAGGCTCGTAAATCTGTATCTCGAGAGATATATTATAGAGTCTGGAAGACTTATATTTCTTGGTGTCTTTCTCATCATTTTTCTTGGCATTCTTTTAGAATACCGAGAATTTTACAGTTTCTTCAGGATGGTTTAGATAAGGGTTTGTCCGCAAGTTCTTTGAAAGGACAAATCTCCGCTCTTTCTGTTCTTTTTCACAGAAAGATTGCTATTCTTCCTGATATTCATTGTTTTGTACAAGCTTTGGTTCGTATAAAACCTGTCATTAAGTCAATTTCTCCTCCTTGGAGTTTGAATTTGGTTCTGGGAGCTCTTCAAGCTCCTCCGTTTGAACCTATGCATTCATTGGACATTAAATTACTTTCTTGGAAAGTTTTGTTCCTTTTGGCCATCTCTTCTGCTAGAAGAGTTTCTGAATTATCTGCTCTTTCTTGTGAGTCTCCTTTTCTGATTTTTCATCAGGATAAGGCGGTGTTGCGAACTTCTTTTGAATTTTTACCTAAGGTTGTGAATTCCAACAACATTAGTAGAGAAATTGTGGTTCCTTCATTATGTCCTAATCCTAAGAATTCTAAGGAGAAATCGTTGCATTCTTTGGATGTTGTTAGAGCTTTGAAATATTATGTTGAAGCTACGAAATCTTTCCGTAAGACTTCTAGTCTATTTGTTATCTTTTCCGGTTCTAGAAAAGGCCAGAAAGCTTCTGCCATTTCTTTGGCATCTTGGTTGAAATCTTTAATTCATCTTGCCTATGTTGAGTCGGGTAAAATTCCGCCTCAGAGAATTACAGCTCATTCTACTAGGTCAGTATCTACTTCCTGGGCGTTTAGGAATGAAGCTTCGGTTGACCAGATCTGCAAAGCAGCAACTTGGTCCTCTTTGCATACTTTTACTAAATTCTACCATTTTGATGTTTTTTCTTCTTCTGAAGCAGTTTTTGGTAGAAAAGTTCTTCAGGCAGCGATTTCAGTTTGAATCTTCTGCTTATGTTTTTCGTTAAACTTTATTTTGGGTGTGGATTATTTTCAGCAGGAATTGGCTGTCTTTATTTTATCCCTCCCTCTCTAGTGACTCTTGTGTGGAAAGATCCACATCTTGGGTAGTCATTATCCCATACGTCACTAGCTCATGGACTCTTGTTAATTACATGAAAGAAAACATAATTTATGTAAGAACTTACCTGATAAATTCATTTCTTTCATATTAACAAGAGTCCATGAGGCCCACCCTTTTTTGTGGTGGTTATGATTTTTTTATAAAGCACAATTATTCCAATTCCTTATTTTATATGCTTCGCACTTTTTTTCTTATCACCCCACTTCTTGGCTATTCGTTAAACTGATTTGTGGGTGTGGTGAGGGGTGTATTTATAGGCATTTTAAGGTTTGGGAAGCTTTGCCCCTCCTGGTAGGAATGTATATCCCATACGTCACTAGCTCATGGACTCTTGTTAATATGAAAGAAATGAATTTATCAGGTAAGTTCTTACATAAATTATGTTTTTGCACCATTTTCATAACGCATTCTTTGATAAAGTCACCCTCAGCAAAAGATTTGCAATTTTTAGCACCTCATAGCTAGCCCTTGTTGCATTTTCATTTGACTCACGGGCTTTTGTAAAAAATCGCTGTTGTGACATTAAAACAGCTTCGAGTTGCTTCAACTTTTCACTGCGGTCACGCCCTGTTAGCTTGTCATAATATGTGCTATGTCTCGACTGGTAGTGTCTTTTGACATTGAATTCCTTATAAACAGCCACAGTCTCTTGGCATATCAGACAAACACAGTGATTCTGTATTTCAGTGAAAAAATATTCCACTTTCCACCTGTCCTGGAAGCGGCGTCCCTCACTGTCAACTTTTCTTATTTATAGTTGCCATTATAAAAATTGGCCAGATTCCTATATGCGTCCGAGATCTCCCAAGATTTGGGCTTTCCCATTCTTCCTGTGCAGGCTGATGACGTCAAACCAGAGATCCCAGGAGTCCTGAGCGGCGCTCAGGGACTTCACTGAGCGGCGGTCGGGGACTCACTGGGGGGCCGTAACATCTATATTCTTACAAATTATCTGTGGGGCCTTATCAGTCCGGAACTCGTGCCGCAATTGGCCCGCGGGCCGGACTTTGGACATGCCTGGTTTAGCTAGTCTAGTATTTGAAATCATTACACAGCCTGACAGTCAAGGTATTTACTCATATCATAAAGCACTTTGATGTCAGTGTAAGCATAACATATCTGGTGATAAGCCATTTCTCAATAACAAGGTGGGTTTATCCACGAGGAAAATGGGATTGCAAACTGATTCATAAAGAAAGTAAGCTTTTAGAGAATTTAAGCTACAGTAAGATTGCAATTTGAAGCTCAAATTATAATGAACAAATTACAGTTAATTGTGATGGTTGTTAATCCACTATATTAAAATATATTTTTGTTCCCTCAAAATCCAACTTTATTGAAAAAATTTAGAAAAATTTACAAAGATGTTGGAGATGAAGATCTGGAAACAATAAAGCAACAATTCATCAAAATTGATTAACAAATCAAATGGTCAGTGCTCAGAGAAGAAAGGGCCTAGCTATAGATCAGATGGAATAAACAGTTAACAGGCTTTATCTGAGAAGACTCGGGACATATGTGTCCCACTGACAAAATATAAAAATCTAGAGGAGAGCAGGCTAACAATTAAAGGACATATACTTAGTCTCAGAACAAGATAAGCATATTTTTATTCTATAAAGCTTACAGAACTAACCATACAATAAAGAAATGGCAGAGTTAAGGTGCTAAATAGAGAAAAATATCAGCAGCTGTAACTCGTAGATAAAAATGGTCCTATAACGCTCTAAATTTCAGAACCTTGGTTACAGAACATGTAGTAATACTAGCCCGTTACAGTGTATCAGCATTTGGCTATTGATTGTCCTTTTATATCAAAGAACATAACATGCAAGTATGAGCACTATTTAGGAAGAGACATGTAATGGACAGAGGAAGTAGTACACCCATACATAATTTACATAGAACAAGTTAACAAGTCAAAGGCATAGAGTAAAATTCACTTCCTATAATCTCAGCAGTGGCTGTAGCACTTAGCTCCTCAAAATTAAAGGAAAAAGTTTACCTTGCCAGAAAACAGAGTTTCAGCAGTATTGGTCAGTAAGAATTCATAGGAAAACAGAATAAACATAATGTCCATTTTGACTCTAAAGATGTCCCCTCCTTATATTCTAGACCTATTCTAAAGAATTTACAACTAGAAAAGGGGTTGCAACATAAGTCATAATTGACCTGGACATCACCTACTTACCAATTGTGGAATCAGTCTGATGATCACTTTGATCATCACAATGTCGAACTGGGTAGCAGTTATTCTGCCCAAGAAGTTGTGCCTCTGTGTCCCTCACCCTCCTGGGTGATTGTAACTTTGGATTCAAGCCTTTTAGACTGGGGAGTTTGGGGCTCTCTAAAAAGCTCAGGGCCTGTGGACTCGAGAGGAGTCTTCTCTCCCCATAAATATCTTGGAGTTGAGAGCAATTTTCAATGCCTTAATAACTTGGCCTCAATTATCTTTTGTCCGGTTTATCAGGTTCCTATTGGACAACATCACCTCTGTGGCTTACATCAACCGTCATGGAGGAACTTTGATGTTCCTTGGCTATGAAGGAGTTGATGCGCATTCTGCAGTGGGCGGAAGCTGACGCTTGTCTCATCTGCCATCCACATTCCAGGAGTAGCCTATTGGAAGGCGATTTTCTGAGCAGACAGGCTTTTCATCCCAGGGAGTGGGCTCTCCATCCGGAGGTGTTCTCCAGGATAACCCTCATGTGAACGGTTCCGGTGTTGGATCTGATGGCTTCTCGTCAGAACACCAAGCTTCCAAAGTACGGTTCATGGTCAAGAGATCCTCAGGCCGCCCTGATAGATGCCCTGGCGGTTCCGTGGGTTTTCGGTCTAGCAACTCTCCTTCCACGAGTCATTGTTTGTATCCTGCGGGAGAGGGCGTCTGTGATTCTAATAGCTCCTGACTGGCTTCACAGGATCTGGTTTGCAGATCTGGTGAAGATCTCATCTCTTCCACATTTGAGGTTACCTCTGAGGAAGGATCTTTTTAATTTAGGGTCCTTTCCTCCAGTCTTATCTGGATTATCTTAAGCTGACTGCTTGGAGATTGAATGCCTAGTTCTATCTAGACGTGGTTTTTCGGAAGCGGACATTGATACTATGCTTCAGGCTCGTGAACCTGTTACTCGCAGGATTTACCATGAGGTATGGAGTAGATCTTTTTTGAGCCTCTCCCTCTAATGCTCGCTGCTCTCATATTATAGAAAGCTATGATGCTTGCTTTTGATTTTACTTTTTGTATAAGAATTTTATCATAAGCATTTTTTCCTATTCCTGAAACTGCTATATTGAGGAAATTGGATATTTTGTTTAAATGTTATTTATTTCCTAAGATATGTAGAGTCCACAACGTCATTTACTATTCCTAGTGGGAATATCACTCCTGGCCAGCAGGAGGAGGCAAAGAGCACCACAGCCAAGCTGTTAAGTGTCACTCTCCTACCCATAATCCCCAGTTACTCTCTTTGCCTCTGTCAATGGAGGAGGTGAAGTTTGGTGTCTGAAGAAATGAATTCCTTTTTCGGGTACTTTCAAGTCCATGTCATTCTCTTCAGTAGAGTAGTGGTGGCTTTTAAGCAGTTAGGAAGTTGTGAGGTAGTCCTTGCTTTGTTTCCTAACACATTGCTGTCCATGGTACAGAAAGCCAGAGTTGGTTACTCTGTTTTTTTTTTTGTTTGTTTTTTTTCCCTCTACAGGTCTCTGCAAGGAGTATGTGTCCTTTCACGGCTTGTGATCTGTCTTCCTGCCGGACAGCTAGACTGCAGGTAAGTCCTTTTGTCTTCTAGGTCTTGGAGACTTGCACTTCAGAATAATATTTCATATGCAGTAGATGCGGACATTTTTAAAATCCTTTATACAGGATTCTTTTTGGCAGTGGGCAGCGAGCCTGCCTCTGTTACTGTAGGAAGTAAGCTGCCTGAACACAATTCTACCAAAGCTAAGTATGTTTGTTGTAAACATGCTGATCTTATTTCTTCAGCTCAATTATGTGGCATTTGTTATGACAAATTATTACATGCTAATAATGTTTCTTTGATGTAATTGGCAAGAGTCCATGAGCTAGTGACGCATGGCATATACAATCCTACCAGGAGGGGCAAAGCTTCCAAAACCTCAAAATGCCTATAAATACACCCCTCACCACACCCACAATTCAGTTTTACAAACTTTGCCTCCTATGGAAGTAAGTTTGTGCTTCATTTTTATGATTTCTTCTGTGATAAGTGCTTCTAAGCATTCTGAAGCCCAATCCCTCTCAGAGTACAGTGTTTGTCAGAGGGATGTGAAGAGAGTATCGCTCTTTGATTTCTCTTGTAAGGTGTATCCAGTCCACGGATTCATCCATTACTTGTGGGATATTCTCCTTCCCAACAGGAAGCTGCAAGAGGATCACCCACAGCAGAGCTGTCTATATAGCTCCTCCCCTAACTGCCACCTCTCAGTCATTCTCTTGCAGCTCTCGACAAGGGAAGTAGCTAGAGAGATGTGGTGCATTAATGTAGTTTATCTTCAATCAAAAGTTTATTATTTTCAAATGGTACCGGAGTTGTACTATTTTAGCCTCAGGCAGAAAGTTGAAGAAGAGTCTACCTGTGGTTTTTTGATGATCTTAGCGGTTTGTAACTAAGATCCATTGCTGTTCTCACACATAACTGAAGAGATGGGTAACTTCAGCTGGGGGAATAGCGTGCAGGGTCTCCTGCTCTGAGGTATGTGCAGTTTTAAATTTTTCTATAGAGATGATAAGCTAGAAAATGCTGACAATACCGGATTTATTTAAGGTAGGCCTGATTACAGTGATTTAATAACGACTGGTATCATGCTTGCTGTAAAGGGTAATATTTTTGTTATTTACTCTCATTAATGAATAGATATAACGTTTGCTTGAGGTATATAAACGTTTATTACAAATTGGTGATAAAACTTTATTCTGGGGCCCAGTTTTTCCACATGGCTGACTAGATTTTGCCTAGGGATAGTTTTTTAAGGCCCTCTCACTGTGAGTACAGGTTGGGAGGGGCCTAATTTTGCGCCTAAATTGCGCAGTAGTTTTGCAGCTTGAGACATCCAGCTTCCCTGAAGGAGTCCCCTGAACATATAGGACCTCTCTAAAGGGTTTTTGTGCCTTCCAAAGTCGTTGTATGGTGGGCAGGTAGGAGCCACAGTAGAGCTGTGGCAGTTGGTTGTGACTGTTTAAAAACGTTTATATCGTTTTTTTGATCCGGTTTTGAAACTAAGGGGTTAATCATCCATTTGCAAGTGGGTGCAATGCTATTTCAGTCTATTATACACACTGTAAAAATTTCGTAAAATTTACTGCTTTTTTCACTGTTTTGCAGTTTCTGTACCGTTTTTATTTTTTGCTTGTTCACAGTTATTAAAGTGTTTTCCAAGCTTGCTGGTCTCATTACTAGTCTGTTTAAACATGTCTGACATAGAGGAAACTCATTGTTCATTATGTTTAGAAGCCATTGTGGAACCCCCTCTTAGAATGTGTACCAAATGCACTGATTTTACTATAGATTACAAAGACCATATTCTGGTTTTAAAAAATTTATCACCAGAAGAAATTGACAAGGAGGAAGTTATGCCGTCTAACTCTCCCCACGTGTCAGAACCTATAAATCCCGCTCAGGGGACGCCAAGTACATCTAGCGCGCCCATTGCGTATACCTTGCAAGACATGGCGGCAGTTATGAATCATACCCTTACAGAGGTATTATCTAAACTGCTAGGATTGCAAGGAAAGCGAGACAGCTCTGGGACTAGAATAAATACAGAGCTCTCTGACGCTTTAGTGGCTATGTCTGATACACCCTCACAATGTACTGAAGCTGAAGCAGGGGAGCTTCAATCTATGGGTGATTTTTCTGATTCAGGGAAGATACTTCAACCTGATTCTGATATGTCTACATTTAAATTTAAGCTTGAGCACCTCCGCATATTGCTCAGGGAGGTCTTAGCAACTCTGGACGACTGTGACGCTATTGTAGTCCCAGAGAAATTATGTAGATTGGATAAATACTATGCAGTACCTACTTACACTGATGTTTTTCCAATCCCTAAGAGGTTTTCTGAAATTATTACTAAGGAATGGGATAGACCAGGTGTACCGTTCTCTCCCCCTCCTGTTTTTAAAAAGATGTTTCCTATAGACGCCGCTACACGGGACTTGTGGCAGACGGTCCCTAAGGTGGAGGGAGCAGTTTCTACTCTAGCTAAGCGTACCACTATCCCTGTCGAGGACAGTTGTGCTTTTCTAGATCCAATGGATAAAAAATTAGAGGGTTACCTTAAGAAAATTTTTATTCAACAAGGTTTTATTCTCCAGCCTCTTGCATGCATTGCCCCAGTCACTGCTGCTGCGGCTTTCTGGTTTGAGTCTCTAGAGGAGGCCCTACAGGTTGAAACCCCGTTTGAAGATATTATTGACAAGCTTAGGGCCCTTAAGCTAGCCAATTCATTTATTTCTGACGCCGTTGTTCATTTAACCAAACTAACGGCTAAAAATTCAGGTTTTGCTATTCAGGCGTGTAGGGCGCTATGGCTTAAATCCTGGTCAGCTGACGTGACTTCAAAGTCTAAATTTCTCAACATTCCCTTCAAAGTACAGACCCTATTCGGGCCTGGACTGAAGGAGATCATTTCTGACATCACTGGAGGAAAAGGTCACGCCCTTCCTTAAGACAGGTCCAACAAATTAAGGACCAAACAGTCTAGTTTTCGGCCCTTTCGAAACTTCAAGAGTGGCGCAGCTTCAACTTCCTCTAACACAAAGCAAGAGGGAACTTTTGCCCAGTCTAAGCCGGTCTGGAGACCTAACCAGGCTTGGAACAAGGGGAAACAGGCCAAAAAGCCTGCTGCTGCCTCTAAGACAGCATGAAGGAGCAGCCCCCGATCCCGAAACGGATCTAGTAGGGGGCAGACTCTCTCTCTTCGCCCAGGCTTGGGCAAGATATGTCCAGGATCCCTGGGCATTGGAAATTGTGTTCAAGGGTTATCTCCTGGAATTCAAAACCTCTCCCCCAAAAGGGAGATTTCATCCCTCACATTTATCTGTAAACCAGATAAAGAGAGAGGCATTCTTACATTGTGTTTGAGACCTCCTAGTTATGGGAGTGATCCACCCAGTTCCAAAGGAGGAACAGGGGCAGGGCTTTTATTCAAATCTGTTTGTGGTTCCCAAGAAAGAGGGAACATTCAGACCAATCTTAGATCTCAAGATCCTAAACAAATTTCTCAGAGTCCCATTCTTCAAGATGGAGACTATTCGAACCATCCTTGCTATGATCCAGGAGGGTCAATATATGACTACCGTAGACTTAAAGGATGCTTATCTACACATCCAGATACACAAAGATCTTCATTGTTTTCTCAGGTTTGCCTTTCTAGACAGGCACTACCAGTTTGTGGCTCTTCCCTTTGGGTTGGCCACGGCACCAAGAATCTTTACGAAGGTTCTAGGGTCCCTCCTAGCGGTCCTAAGGCCGCGGGGTATAGCAGTAGCCCCTTACTTAGACGACATTCTAATACAGGCGGCGACTTTTCAAATCTGGCATTTCTGAGGTACCATGGGTAGAAGGTGAACGAAGAAAAGAGTTCTCTATCACCTCTAACAAGAGTTTCATTCCTAGGGACTCTGATAGATTCGGTAGAAATGAAGATTTACCTAACGAAGGCCAGATTGTCAAAACTTCTAAATTCTTGCCGTGTTCTTTATTCCACTTCTCGTCCTTCAGTGGCTCATTGTATGGAAGTAATCGGTTTAATGGTAGCGGCAATGGACATAGTACCGTTTGCCCGCCTACATCTCAGACCGCTGCAACTTTGCATGCTCAGTCAGTGGAATGGGGATTACACAGATTTGTCCCCTCTACTAAATCTGGATCAAGAAACCAGGGATTCTCTTCTCTGGTGGCTATCTCAGGTCCATCTGTCCAAGGGGATGAGCTTCCGCAGGCCAGATTGGACTATAGTAACGACAGATGCCAGCCTTCTAGGCTGGGGTGCAGTCTGGAACTCCCTGAAGGCTCGTGGACTCAGGAGGAGGCACTCCTTCCGATAAACATTCTGGAACTAAGAGCGATTTTCAATGCTCTTCAGGCGTGGCCTCAGCTAGCTGGGGTCAGGTTCATCAGATTTCAGTCGGACAATATCACGACTGTAGCCTACATCAACCATCAGGGGGGAACAAGGAGTTCCCTAGCAATGTTGGAGGTTTCAAAGATAATTCTATGGGCAGAGGTTCACTCTTGCCATCTATCTGCTATCCATATCCCAGGAGTCGAGAACTGGGAGGCGGATTTTCTAAGTCGGCAGACTTTTCATCCGGGAGAGTGGGAACTCCATCCCAAGGTATTTGCACAGTTGATTCAACTTTGGGGCAAACCAGAACTGGATCTCATTGCGTCTCGCCAGAACGCCAAGCTTCCTTGTTACGGGACCAGGTCCAGGGACTCCAAGGCAACGCTGATGGATGCTCTAGCAGCGCCTTGGTCCTTCAACCTGGCTTATGTGTTTCCTCTGCTCCCTTGTCTGATTGCCAAGATCAAGCAGGAGAGAGCTTCAGTGATTTTAATAGCACCTGCGTGGCCACGCACGACTTGGTATGCAGACCTGGTGGACATGTCATCCTGTCCACCATGGACCCTGCCGCTGAGACAGGACCTTCTACTTCAGGGTCCTTTCAACCATCCAAACCTAATTTCTCTGCGGCTGACTGCTTGGAGAGTGAACGCTTGATTTTATCAAAGCGTGGTTTCTCTGAATCGGTCATTGATACCTTAATTTAGGCTCGAAAGCCGGTTACCAGGAAAATCTATCATAAGATATGGTTTAAATATCTTCATTGGTGTGAATCCAAGGGTTACTCATGGAGTAAGGTCAGGATTCCTAGAATATTATCTTTTCTCCAAGAAGGATTGGAGAAGGGATTGTCAGCTAGTTCCTTAAAGGGACAGATTTCTGCTCTGTCTATTCTTTTGCACAAGCGTCTGGCTGATGTTCCAGACGTTCAGGCGTTTTGTCAGGCTTTAGTTAGAATCAAGCCTGTGTTTAAACCTGTTGCTCCGCCATGGAGTCTAAATTTAGTTCTTAAAGTTCTTCAAGGGGTTCCGTTTGAACCTTTGCATTCCATAGATATCAAGCTGTTGTCTTGGAAAGTTCTGTTTTTGGTAGCTATCTCCTCGGCTCGACGAGTTTCTCAGTTATCGGCTTTACAATGTGATTCTCCTTATCTCATTTTCCATGCTGATAAGGTAGTGTTGCGTACCAAACCTGGGTTTCTTCCTAAGGTGGTATCTAATAAGAATATCAATCAGGAGATTGTTGTTGTTCCTTCACTATGTCCTAATCCTTCTTCAAAGATGGAACGTCTATTACACAATCTTGATGTGGTCCGTGCTTTAAAATTCTATTTACAAGCCACTAAAGATTTTCGTCAAACATCTGCTTTGTTTGTGGTTTACTCTGGACAGAGAGGCCAAAAGGCTTCGGCAACTTCTTTCTTTTTGGTTAAGAAGCATAATCTGCTTTGCTTACGAGACTGCTGGTCAGCAGCCTCCTGAGAGAATTACAGCTCATTCCACTAGAGCAGTAGCTTCCACATGGGCTTTTAAAAATGAGGCTTCTGTTGAACAGATTTGTAAGGCGGAGACTTGGTCTTCGATTCATACCTTTTCTAAATTCTACAAATTTGATACTTTTGCTTCTTCTGGGGCTGTTTTTGGGAGAGAGGTTTTACAGGCAGTGGTGCCCTCCGTTTAAGCTCCGGCCTTGTCCCTCCCTTCATCCGTGTCCTATAGCTTTGGTATTGGTATCCCACAAGTAATGGATGAATCCGTGGACTGGATACACCTTACAAGAGAAAACAAAATTTATGCTTACCTGATAAATTTATTTCTCTTGTGGTGTATCCAGTCCACGGCCCGCCCTGTCATTTTAAGGCAAGTGTTTTTTATTTTTTAAACTACAGTCACCACTGCACCCTATAGTTTCTCCTTTCTCTTGCTTGTCTTTGGTCGAATGACTGGGAGGTGGCAGTTAGGGGAGGAGCTATATAGACAGCTCTGCTGTGGGTGATCCTCTTGCAGCTTCCTGTTGGGAAGGAGAATATCCCACAAGTAATGGATGAATCTGTGGACTGGATACACCACAAGAGAAATACATTTATCAGGTAAGCATGAATTTTGTTTTTTTTCTCTCACGCATCTCAGCAAATCCAGTAAAGGCTTAGTCTTTTCTGAAGTGTTTCAGACCTGGAGCTTTCAGGGGTAATTATACCAGTTCCGTTTCAGGAACAGGGTCTGGGGTTTTATTCAAATCTATTCATTGTCCCAAAGAAAGAAAATTCATTCAAGCGGATTATCTCAGCCGTCAGACTTTACATCCGGGGGGGGGGGGAGTGGTCACTCCATCCAGATGTTTTCTCAGATTGTTCAGATGTAGATCTGATGGCTTCCCATCTAAACAAGAAACTACCCAGGTACCTGTCTAGGTCCAGGGATCCTCAGGCGAAAGCGGTGGATGCGTTAACAGTTCCTTGGTGTTACCAACCTGCTTATATTTTCCCGCCTCTAGTTCTTTCTGGAGTGATCTCCAAAATCATCATGGAACAATTTTTTGTGTTACTAGTAGCTCCAGCATGGCATTAAAGGTTTTGGTATGCAGATCTTGTTCAGATGTCCAGTTGCCAACCTTGGCCACTTCCATTAAGGCCAGACCTTCTGTCTCAAGGTCCGTTTTTCCATCAGGATCTCAAATCATTAAATTCGAAGGTATGGAAATTGAACGCCTAGTGCTTAGTCATAGAGGTTTCTCTGACTCAGTGATTAATACTATGATTCAGGCTTGTAAATCTGTTTCCAGGAAGATTTATTATCGAGTTTGGAAGACTTTTCTTCAGGATGGTTAGGATAAGGGTTTGTCTCCAAGTTCCTTGAAGGGACAAATCTCTGCTCTTTCTGTTTTATTTCACAGAAAGATTGCTAAGCTTCCTGATATTCACTGTTTTGTACAGGCTTTGGTCCGTATCAAGCCTGTCATTAAATTAATCTCTCCTCCTTGGAGTCTTAATTTGGTTTTGAAGGCTTTACAGGCTCCTCCATTTGAGCCTATGTATTCTTTGGACATTAAACTACTTTCTTGGAAAGTGTTGTTCCTTTTGGCCATCTCTTCTGCTAGAAGAGTTTCTAAATTTATCTGCTCTTTCTTGTGAATCTCCTTTCTCTTGTAAGGTGTATCCAGTCCACGGATTCATCCATTACTTGTGGGATATTCTCCTTCCCAACAGGAAGCTGCAAGAGGACACCCACAGCAGAGCTGTCTATATAGCTTCTCCCCTAACTGCCACTCCCAGTCATTCTCTTGCAGCTCTCGACAAGAAAGGAAGTATCAAGAGAGATGTGGTGAATTAGTGTAGTTTATCTTCAATTAAAAGTTTATTTTTAAACGGTACCGGCGTTGTACTGTTTTTACCTCAGACAGAAATTAGAAGAAGCGTTTTGCCTGAGGTTTTTGATGATCTTAGCAGGTTGTAACTAAGGTCCACTGCTGTTCTCACACATAACTGAAGAGTATGGGAAAACTTCAGCTGGGGGAATGGCCTGCAGAATTAACTGCTCTGAGGTATGTTCAGTATATTTTGTTCTAGAGAGATAAGGTCTAGAAAATGCTGACAGTGCCTGATATATTTAAGGTAAGCCTGATTACAGTGATTTAACAAACGTCTGGGATCATGCTAGCAGTAAAGGGTAATATTCATGTTACTTGCTCTTATTACTTAGTATGTAAAACGTTTGCATGATATATAAAAAATGTTTTTTACTGAGGGTGATAAATCTTTATTTGGGGCCTAGTTTTCCACATGGCTGACTAGATTTCTCCTAGGAGTAGTTATTTATGGCCCTTTCACTTTGAGTGCATGGCGGGAGGGGCCTATTTTCGCGCTCTAATTGCGCAGTTGTTTTTACATTCTGAGACATCCAGCTTCCCTGAAGGAGTCCCCTGTCATATTGGACCTCTGTAAAGGGTTTTTGTGCCTACAAAAGTCGTTTTATGGGAAGGTAGGAGCCACAGTAGAGCTGTGGCAGTTTGCTTGTGACTGTTTATAACGGTTTTACCGTTTTTCTGCTTAGTTTTTGAGCCTGAGGGGTTAATCATCCATTTGCAAGTGGGTGCAATGCTATTTTAGTCTATTATACACACTGTGAAAATTTCGTAGTTTGCTTTTTTCACTGTTTTGCAGTTTATGTGTTTGTTTTTTTTTCCCTTAAAGGCACAGTACTGTTTTTTATATTCTGCTTTTTCACATTTATTAAAGTGTTTTCCAAGCTTGCTGGTCTCATTACTAGTCTGTTAAACATGTCTGACATAGAGGAAACTCCTTGTTCATTATGTTTAGAAGCCATTGTGGAACCCCCTCTTAGAATGTGTACCAAATGCACTGATCTTACTATACATTTTAAAGACCATATTCTGGCTTTAAAAGATTTATCACCAGAGGAAATTGACATGGGGGAAGTTATGCCGACTAACTCTCCCCACGTGTCAGAACCTATAACTCCCGCTCAAGGGACGCCAAGTACATCTAGCGCGCCTATTGCGTATACTTTACAAGACATGGCGGCAGTTATGAATCATACCCTTACAGAGCTATTGTCCAAACTGCCAGGGTTACAAGGAAAGCAAGACAGCTCTGGGGCTAGAACAAATAGAGTTCTCTGACGCTTTAGTAGCTATGTCCGATATACCCTCACAATGTGCAGAAGCCGAAGCAGGAGAGCTTCTATCTGTGGGTGATTTTTCTGATTCAGGGAAGACACTTCAACCTGATTCTGATATGTCTACATTTAAATTTAAGCTTGAACACCTCCGCGTGTTGCTCAGGGAGGTTTTAGCAACTCTGGATGACTGTGACGCCATTGTAGTCCCAGAGAAATTGTGTAAATTGGATAAATACTATGCAGTGCCTGTTTACACTGATGTTTTTCCAATCCCTAAGAGGTTTTCAGAAATTATTACTAAGGAATAGGATAGACCAGGTGTACCGTTCTCTCCCCCTCCTGTTTTTAAAAAGATGTTTCCTATAGATGCCGCTACACGGGACTTGTGGCAAACGGTCCCTAAGGTGGAGGGAGCAGTCTCTACCCTAGCGAAGCGTACAACTATCCCTGTCGAGGACAGTTGTGCTTTTCTAGATCCAATGGACAAAAAATTAGAGGGTTACCTTAAGAAAATTTTTATTCAACAAGGATTTATTCTCCAGCCGCTTGCATGCATTGCCCCTGTCACTGCTGCTGCGGCCTTCTGGTTTGAGTCTCTAGAAGAGGCTCTACAGGTAGAAACCCCATTGGATGATATCCTTGACAAGCTTAAAGCTCTTAAGCTAGCCAATTCATTTGTTTCTGACGCCGTTTGTTCATTTAACCAAGCTAACGGCTAAAAACTCAGGTTTTGCTATTCAGGCGCGTAGGGCGCTATGGCTCAAATCCTGGTCAGCTGACGTTACTTCAAAGTCTAAGCTTCTCAACATTCCCTTCAAGGGGCAGACCCTATTCGGGCCTGGACTGAAGGAGATCATTTCTGATATTTCTGGAGGATAAGGTCACGCCCTTCCTCAGGATAGGTCCAACACATTAAGGACCAAACAGACTAATTTTTGTCCCTTTCGAAACTTCAAGAGTGGTGCAGCTTCAACTTCCTCTAATACAAAACAAGAGGGAAATTTTGCCCAGTCCAAGCCGGTCTGGAGACCTAACCAGGCTTGGAACAAAGGAAAGCAGGCCAAAAAACCTGCTACTGCCTCTAAAACAGCATGAAGGAGCAGCCCCCGATCCGGAAACGGATCTAGTAGGGGGCAGACTTTCTCTCTTCGACCAGGCTTGGGCAAGAGATGTCCAGGATCCCTGGGCGTTGGAAATTGTGTCCCAGGGATATCTTCTGGATTTCAAAGCTTCGTCCCCAAAAGGGAGATTTCACCTTTCACAGTTATCTGCAAACCAGATAAAGAGAGAGGCATTCTTACACTGTGTACAAGACCTCCTAGTTATGGGAGTGATCCATCCAGTTCCAAAGGAGGAACAGGGACAGGGATTTTACTTAAATCTGTTTGTGGTTCCCAAAAAAGAGGGAACCTTCAGACCAATTTTGGATCTAAAGAACTTAAACAAATTCCTCAGAGTTCCATTATTCAAGATGGAGACTATTCGTACCATCCTACCTATGATCCAGGAGGGTCAATACATGACTACAGTGGATTTAAAGGATGCTTATCTTCACATTCTAATACACAAAGATCATCATCGGTTTCTCAGGTTTGCCTTCCTAGACAGGCATTACCAGTTTGTAGCTCTTCCCTTTGGGTTAGCTACAGCCCCAAGAATTTTTACGAAGGTTCTAGGGTCGCTTCTGGCGGTTCTAAGACCGCGGGGCATAGCAGTGGCCCCTTATTTAGACATCCTGATACAGGCGTCAAACTTCCAAATTGCCAAGTCTCATACGGACATAGTGTTGGCATTTCTGAGGTCGCATGGGTGGAAGGTGAACGAGGAAAAGAGTTCTCTATCCCCCTCACAAGAGTTTCCTTCCTAGGGACTCTGATAGATTCTGTAGAAATGAAAATTTACCTGACGGAGTCCAGGTTATCAAAACTTCTAAATTTCTGCCGTGTTCTTTATTCCATTCCTCGCCCTTCGGTGGGTCAGTGCATGGAAGAAATCGGCTTAATGGTAGCGGCAATGGACATAGTGCCGTTTGCACGCCTACATCTCAGACCGCTGCAACTCTGCATGCTCAGTCAGTGGAATGGGGATTACACAGATTTGTCCCCTCTACTAAATCTGGATCAAGAGACCAGGGATTCTCTTCTCTGGTGGCTATCTCGGGTCCATCTGTCCAAAGGTATGACCTTTCACAGGCCAGATTGGACAATTGTAACGACAGATGCCAGCCTTCTAGGTTGGGGTGCAGTCTGGAACTCCCTAAAGGCTCAGGGATCTTGGACTCAGGAGGAGTCACTCCTTCCAATAAATATTCTGGAACTGAGAGCGATATTCAATGCTCTTCAGGCTTGGCCTCAGTTAGCAACTCTGAGGTTCATCAGATTTCAGTCGGACAACATCACGACTGTGGCTTACATCAACCATCAAGGGGAAACGAGGAGTTCCCTAGCGATGTTAGAAGTCTCAAAGATAATATCAGCTATCCATATCCCAGGTGTAGAGAACTGGGAGGCGGATTTTCTAAGTCGACAGACTTTTCATCCGGGGGAGTGGGAGCTCCATCCGGAGGTGTTTGCTTATGTGTTTCCACCGTTTCCTCTGCTCCCTCGTCTGATTGCCAAGATCAAGCAGGAGAGAGCATCGGTGATCTTGATAGCGCCTGCGTGGCCACGCAGGACCTGGTATGCAGATCTAGTGGACATGTCTTCCTTTCCACCTTGGACTCTGCCGTTAAGACAGGACCTTCTACTACAAGGTCCTTTCAATCATCCAAATCTAATTTCTCTGAGACTGACTGCCTGGAGATTGAACGCTTGATGTTATCAATGCGTGGCTTCTCCGAGTCAGTCATTGATTCCTTAATACAGGCACGAAAGCCTGTCACCAGGAAAATTTACCATTAGATATGGCGTAAATATCTTTATTGGTGTGAATTTAAGGGTTACTCATGGAGTAAGGTCAGGATTCCCTGGATATTATCCTTTCTCCAAGAAGGTTTGGAAAAAGGATTGTCAGCTAGTTTCTTAAAGGGACAGATTTCTGCCCCGTCTATTCTTTTGCACAAGCGTCTGGCAGATGTTCCAGACGTTCAGGCATTTTGTCAGGCTTTAGTTAGAATCAAGCCTGTGTTTAAACCTGTTGCTCCGCCATGGAGCTTAAATCTGGTTCTTAAGGTTCTTCAAGGAGTTCAGTTTGAACCTCTTCATTCCATAGATATCAAAATTTTATCTTGGAAAGTTCTGTTTTTGTAGCTATTTCCTCGGCTCGTAGAGTCTCCGAGTTATCTACTTTACAATGTGATTCTCCTTATCTGATCTTCCGTGCGGATAAGGTAGTCCTGCGTACCAAGCCTGGGTTTTTACCTAAGGTGGTATCTAATAAGAATATCAATCAAGAGATTGTTGTTCCACCTTTGTGTCCTAATCCTTCTTCAAAGAAGGAACGTCTATTACACAATCTGGACGTGGTTCGTGCTTTAAAGTTTTACTTACAAGCTACTAAAGATTTTCGTCAAACATCTGTTTTGTTGTTTACTCTGGACAGAGGAGAGGTCAAAAGGCTTCGGCAACCTCTCTTTCTTTTTGGCTAAGAAGCATAATCCGCTTAGCCTATGAGACTGCTGGCCAGCAGCCTCCAGAAAGGATTACAGCTCATTCTACTAGAGCTGTGACTTCCACATGGGCCTTTAAAAATGAGGCTTCTGTTGAACAGATTTGCAAGGCGGCGCCTTGGTCTTCGCTTCATACTTTTTCAAAATTCAATAAATTTGATACTTTTGCTTCTTCGGAGGCTATTTTTGGGAGAAAGGTTTTACAGGCAGTGGTACCTTCCGTTTAAGTACCTGCCTTGTCCCTCCCTTCATCCGTGTACTTTAGCTTTGGTATTGGTATCCCACAAGTAATGGATGATCCGTGGACTGGATACACCTTACAAGAGAAAACATAATTTATGCTTACCTGATAAATTTATTTCTCTTGTGGTGTATCCAGTCCACCTCCCGCCCTGTCATTTTAAGGCAGGTATTTTTTAATTTTAAACTACAGTCACCACTGCACCCTATGGTTTCTCCTTTCTCTGCTTGTTTTCGGTCGAATGACTGGATATGGCAGTTAGGGGAAGAGCTATATAGACAGCTCTGCTGTGGGTGTCCTCTTGCAACTTCCTGTTGGGAAGGAGAATATCCCTCAAGTAATGGATGATCCGTGGACTGGATACACCACAAAGGAAATAAATTTATCAGGTAAGCATAAATTATGTTTTTTCAGCGGAAAATGACTATTTTATCCCTCCCTCTCTAGTGACTCTTCTGTGGAGTTCCACATCTATCCCATACGTCACTAGCTCATGGACTCTTGCCAATTACATGAAAGAAAACATAATTTATGTAAGAACTTACCTGAGACCCACCTTTTTATGGTGGTTATGATTTTTTGCTTAAAGCACAATTATTTCCAAATTCCTTTGTTGATGCTTTTTACTCCTTTCTTTATCACCCCACTACTTGACTATTCGTTAAACTGAATTGTTGGTGTGGTGAGGGGTGTATTTATAGGCATTTTGAGGTTTGGGAAACTTTGCCCCTCCTGGTAGGATTGTATATCCCATACGTCACTAGCTCATGGACTCTTGCCAAAATGAAATAAATAAATGTATCAGGTAAGTTCTTACATAAATTATGTTTTTTTGTCTCAAGATAAGTCTAAAGGCAAATCTAAAGCTGCTAATAGTTTTTGTTCCTTTCGTCAGAATAGAGAACGGAAAACCAATCCTTCCCCTAAAGACTCTGGCTCCAATTGGAAGCCATCCTCGAGTTGTAATAAAGCCAGCCCCCAAGACTGTATGAAGGTGCGGCCCTCGAGCCAGTTCTGCTGGTGGGGGGCAGATTGAAATTATTTCAAGTTGTTAGGGCGGGTTCCATTCAGAATCATTGGATTCAGAATATTGTCCCTCAGGGGTATCGAATAGGTTTCAAAATAAGACGACCTGTGAGAAGATTTTTTCTCTCTCATGTTCCAACAAACCCTGTGTAAGCTCAGGGTTTTCTGAAGTGTGTTTCGGATCTAGAGCTTTCAGGAGTAATTGTACCAGTTCCAATTCTGGAACAGGGTCTGGGTTTTTATTCAAATCTATTCATTGTCCCGAAGAAGGAAAATTCTTTCAGACCAGTTCTGGATCTGAAGTTTTTGAATAATTTTGTAAGGGTCCCAACTTTTAAGATGGTAACTATAAGGACTATTCTGCCTTTTGTTCAGCAAGGTCATTACATGTCCTCAATAGACTTACAGGATGCGTATCTTCACATTCCGATTCATCCAGACCACTATCGGTTTCAAAGATTCTCTTTTCTAGAAAAGCATTACCAATTTGTTGCTCTTCAATTTGGCCTAGCAACAACTCCAAGAATCTTTTCAAACGTTCTCGGTGCCCTTCTATCTGTAATCAGAGAGCAGGGTATTGCAGTGTTTTCTTATTTGGACGATATCTTGGTACTGGCTCAATCTTTTTATTTAGCACAATTTCAAATGAATCAACGTGTTGTTTCTTCAAAGACATGGTTGGAGGATCAATTTACCAAAGAGTACCTTGATTCCTCAGACAAGGGTTGCCTTTTTAGGTTTCCAGATAGATTCAGTGTCCATGACTCTGTCTTTAACAGATAAGAGACAAATGAAATTGGTTTCTGCCTGTCGAAACCTTTAGTCTTGATCATTCCCTTCAGTGGCTATTTGCATGGAAGTTTTAGGTCTCAAGACTGCAGCATCGGACGCGATCCTCTTTGCTCGTTTTCATATGAGACCTCTGCAGCTTTGCATGCTGAATCAATGGTGCATTGATTATTCTCGGATATCACAGTTAATATACTTAAATCCCAACATTCAACTCTCTCTGTCCTGGTGGTTAGACCATCATCAGATTATTCAAGGGGCCTCTTTTGTTCATCCTGCCTAGACTGTGATTTCAACAGATGCAAGTCTCACAGGTTGGGGAGCTGTCTGGGGGTCTCTGACAGCACAAGTAGTTTGGAATCCTCAAGAGGTAAGGTTACCAATCAATATTTTAGAACTCCGTGCTATTTTCAGGGCTCTTCAGGCTTGGCCTCTATTAAAGAGAGAATCATTCATTCTTTTTCAGACAGACAATATAACAACTGTGGCATACGTCAATCATCAAGGGGGGACTCACAGTCCTTTAACAATGAAAGAAGTATCTCGGATACTTTCTTGGGCGGAATCCAACTCCTGTCTAATTTCTGCGATACATATCCCCGGTTTAGACAATTGGGAAGCGGATTATCTCAGTCGTCAGTCTTTACATCCAGGGGAGTGGTCTCTCCATCCAGATCTATTTTGTCAGATTGTACAGATGTGGGGTCTCCCCGAAATAGATTTGATGGCTTCCCATCTAAACAAGTCTTTCCAGGTCCAGGGATCCTTGGTTTTTCCAACCTGCTTACATGTTTTCCGCCTCTAGTTCTTCTTCCAAGGGTGATCTCCAAGATCATATTGGAACAATCGCATGTGTTTCTGATAGCACCAGCATGGCCTCACAGGTTTTGGTATGCGGATCTTGTCCGGATGTCCAGTTACCAACCTTGGCCTCTTTCTTTAAGGCCAGACCTTCTGTCTCAAGGGCCGTTTTTCTATCGGGATCTCAAATCGCTAAATTCGAACTCTTAGTACTTAGTCGTAGAGGTTTCTTTGACTCAGTGATTAATACTATGCTACCGGCTCGTAAGTCTGTTTGAAGTAAGATTTATTATCGGGTTTGGAAAACTTTGCCCCCTCCTGGTAGGAATGTATATCCCATACGTCACTAGCTCATGTACTCTTGCCACCATGAAAAAAATTAATTTATCAGGTAAGTTCTTACATAAATTATGTTTTTCTTCTTAAATGTAAAGAGTCAACAGCTGCATTCATTACTTTTGGGAAATAAGAACCTGGCCACCCGGAGGAGGCAAAGACACCCCAGCCAAAGGCTTAAATACTCCCCTCATCCCCCAGTTATTCTTTGCCTTTCGCCCCAGGAGGTTGGCAGAGAAGTGTAAGAAATTATTTTGTCTTTTATGGAGGGTAGTACTCTTCGGCATGGGACAGGAGTTTTAAGTAATCCTGTCAGCCTCTCAGTGAGAGCCTGGATGAAAGTTAGAGTCTGGAGATGCAGGGAGAGTCTTTCCGCGAAACCATCCCGACTCATGTTAACAGCTCCTCAAGCAATCGGCGTTGTCTAACTTCGCTCCGCTGCCTGCTTTCTTCTCTCAAGTCCATGGCGGATGCGATGTTCCTATTCGTCACACTTGAAGGGCCGTGTTTCTGTTCCATGGCGTTGATTCGGGTAAGATTGTTTCATTTTAATTTCTTCCTGAATGCACTGTAATTCAGATGTTTTCCTGAGTGGCTACCACCTTGCGTTTAAAAAAAAAAATCATGTTTATGTGATTCAACCTGCTTATGTGTGGTGTTAATTGGGCTCATGGTTTGGAACATTAAGGCCTCTGGAAGTGACGCAACCTTATGGTTGGGCGCACTTTTTTGGACTGTACGACTGTACCAGGTTATGAAAATTCCTCCATGCAGGGAGGCGTGTTCCTTCCCAGAGGTTGCAGCACGCTTTCGCTTCCATATATTTTTGTCGGTTATTCGTCTTCAGAGTTCAGACGTTTATTTGAGATTGTGCTCGTGCCCTATTGTCCCGGGTCTCTCACCTTGGGGAGGGCCTCTACAGTTCCCTGTGGGTGTAACTGTTCCTGAGTGTTGTGCCTTTCCTTACAGAATTGCACGCTTTGCCGTATTACTCAGACATGTTTTTCAGTTATTAAATTACCCTATCCTTATCGGATACAGGGATTTTCAGTCTGCTGATTCGAATGGTGCAGCTCATTAGACACGTGGGGATGATGTAATCTCATGATTATTTTATTGAGATCTTTCCCAGTTTATGGAAGATCAGGGCTTCCGTTTGGCTGGTCCTGCGGGTAGGCCTGTGTCTTCTTGGGTGTTAACCTCAGGGTTGCCTTATACTTTCTTTTTATCCGATAGGATGTTTTTTATTTTGTTTGTTTCCTTCGGGAACCTTGTGGGATCGATACTCTTTGTTACTTCTTCGGAAGTTGTTTTGGACAGATTAGTCCTTTGTTAAAATTGTCTATTTTCCTTCCCCTCTGAGGGAGGATTTATGAAACTTGCCGGTTAGGGCCTTTGGTACAGGCTGGTCCTGTTGGGTTCGTTCTGTCTTGTGGCTGTTCTGCTTGGCTGGTCCAGTCGAGGTGCTGAGTGCTATGGTTATAATTTGTTTTACAAATGTGGGTCCATGAGGCGGGAAGGATTGTTTGTCCTTATAGCCTTCAATCATGAATGACTGGGTCACTGGAGTTTCCGCTGCGTCAATCTCTTTCGTCTGGTATTGTCGGACCCTAGAATTTCCTACCACACGCAGTGGAGGGTTGGAGGGCTTAGCGCCCTCTTACTGCTTTTTGAGCGTTTTGGCCTTTTTTGAGGCTCTGGATTTGTCCTTTTTGGACTTGGTCCATCAACAGCTAGTAGTGTGTATAGCTGACTAGCATGCGGAATGTTTGCAGTTTGAAATAAGCTGCAGCTCTTTGCACTTTGAATGTGTGCTTGCAAGCTGTTTAATGTAACCAGCTACAGCTATTCCACATTGACCGTGTACTGTCTAGCTAAGTTATAAGACCTTCTTGGTCTTTCGTTATCTCCGGGTGAGATAGGTCTCCTTTTCAGGGACCTGGGTTCCTTCCGGGAGATGGTTAAACCCTGTGGGGACTTTGGGCTTAGCTCGGGGCTCCCCGGAGCTGGAAAGGCTTTGTGCCTTTTCTCCCTGTATTCCTCTGTTGGTATGGAGGTGATGTGGAGACTAGCCCTGCTCGAGGGGTTTTGACCGCGAGGTATTCCTTGCTTTGTTGTCCTAAGGCTGTTTGAGAAGTCTAGGGGCTCTAGAGTCGTAATATGACTTATATCGCCTTGCTTGTTGGAGCGTAGGACTTTAGCAAGGGGTGGTCCCTTCCTTCGATCGGGGCTTACGAGTTCTTCTCATTATCTGGATATTGCATTCATAAGAATAGCTGCCTTGATACCCATAAGTTCTCCCCGTATCACGCATTTATGTGCTTCCCAGACATCGAAGGGGGAGATATCAGGGGATACGTTATTTGTAAAGTATTCTGTGATTAACTGTGAAATTTGCTGCTCTACTGAGGGGTCTAGTAAAAGATAATCATCCATTTTCCAAATAAAATCTTGTATGGGTTTGGTTTGCCACGTTAGTGTTCCCAAAACTGCTGCGTGGTCTGACCAAGTCGTCGGGGCTATCTGTGAGGAGTGAAACAATGATAGACCTGTTACATCTGTGAAGATGTAATCGATCCTAGTGTAGAGTTTGTGGGGGTACGAATAGAACGTGTAATCGTATTTCTCAGGGTTAGATACCCTCCACAGGTCGTGTACGCAGAGTTTTTTAAGGCAATTGTTAGTGCGGGTAATTTGTGAGTCTGGTATCGATGACTTTGCGTTCGAACAGTCTACTCTAGGGTTTAGGGGAAGATTTAAATCACCTCCAATTATTAATACACCTTTTTGGTGTTCTAAGATAAGCTCAGTCACGATTTGGATATTGCATTCATATCCCTTGTGTCTGTTTTTTTTTTTTGTCAGATAGGGTGTTAAGTTCTTGGCTCAGCGTTTTCCCTTGTGGACCCAGTTATGGGTTGTTACTGGAATCTTATGGCTAAGAGCTGGTTTGGGGTTCCTCAGTACTGAGAACTTGAGCTATGTCCTTTACTCAATCTACCTGACCTGGTCATGGTTGGCCAGGTTTTCTGAGTGTCTGTTACTCATTAGGCTGATGCGCCTTAGGGTTGGATTCCCTAGGTCAGCTTGCTAGGGTAACCCTTGGATTCACTGTTTGCAGGCGAATGGGTTTACAGTGTCTCTGCAGCATCCATTACACAGGGGATGTGTTTTAGCAAGCTACTTTGATGGGGGTCTTTTCAAAGGACATCTGTGTTGGGGATTGATCTCTCCTTTAGCCGGTGGCTTCGTGCTTTGAGGGCAGATGTTGCCCCTCTAGCTCCGTCCCTTTTCTTAAGGGGTTATTCTCCTTATGGAGATGTAGTCCCTTTCTTGGGACTTCTCCTGGATTCAGGAGGTTTGAACTGTGGGTAACTTATCGAAGAGGGGTGTCTCTTTGGGTTGTTGCGTTCCATTTGTAGTCTTGCTGGCTCCAAGTTGAGACTTTGTTGGGCCTTTTTGCTAGATCCTTTGGGTCTACGGCCTGTCGTCTGTTTTAGGAGTTGGGTGGTACCCGTGCTCTGTGGGGATGCCTGTGGCCATTCTTCTGCTTGTTCTTGAGCTGGTTTCAGGGTTCTTCTGTTCCCCTGTTTCAGATCCACTGATGCTGGGTTGGTCCGGCTGGGTGTGGGTTCTGAGAAAAGTTGTCATTTTCAGTATCTAGGTGGGCATAGTTGCTAGCTCCCTAGGCTTACAGGCAGAGGGGCCAGGATTACACCTCCTTCGGGCTCTGGGTGTAACCTCTCCTTCGGGGAGCCTCGATTGAGGTTCTGTGTTCCCCTTTTGGAGACCTGTGTGTAGGTTTGGCGACTTAGGTTGCCTAGGGCGTGCCCTCTGGGGGTTGCTTTTTGCACTCTGTTCTCTTGTTGGCTGCTTCTACTTCTAGCAAGTAATTCTCTGTGTCGTCCTGATGTTGACTCTCTGTTCTGACTCAGGGTTTTTCGTCTGGGTCTGTTACACATTTTTTTGTGATTGGATACTTTTGTATTCTATGTTCAGTCACTGTGAGGACTCTGTTCAGTTGTATTTCATTGTCTGCATAATGTTGGAGAAGAGACTTTTTCTCTGTCTCTTTGCCCGGGTTCCGCTTGGTCTAGGCGTAGCCTCCTTTCTCTATTATGCCCATTTGGGTATTTGTGAGCTGGGCTCACTGTTGGAGGTTTCTTTTTTTGGATTGTGGTGACCTTTTGGTTTCCTTCGGTTCTCCTTTGCCTTATCCCTTGGGGAGTTTAGGCTGTTGTCCCCTTCATTAGTGTGGGGGGAGTGGTGAGGGACCGACTGTATGAGGACTGT
Organism: Bombina bombina; assembly: GCF_027579735.1. Taxonomy (NCBI): domain Eukaryota; kingdom Metazoa; phylum Chordata; class Amphibia; order Anura; family Bombinatoridae; genus Bombina; species Bombina bombina. The sequence continues at coordinate 1,333,163,501 of NC_069499.1, forward strand.
TGGCTCCGGTTTGTGGTCTCAAGCTTGGCTTCTGGACTATCTGCGGCTCAGTGTCCTTGGGGCCTTTCCTTGTAAAGTTTTTGTTGTTGGGTTTAGGCTTGGTGCCCTCAGTATGGGCCGCCTATTGTACCCTCCCGTCTTGGCATTCATTGTCCTCTACAGCTTGGATATTGTTTTCCCAAACGTAATGAATGCAGCCGTGGACTCTTTCCGTTTAAGAAGAAAAACATAAATTATGCTTACCTGATAAGAGTCCACAGCTCCCCACCCATAATTTTTTTGTGGGGCGTCCTTAATTATTCTTCTGGCACCTTTCACCTGATATTTCTTCTACTGGTCCTTGTTCCTCGGCTGAATGACTGGGGGATGAGGGGAGTGGGAGTATTATTTAAGCCTTTGGCTGGGGTGTCTTTGCCTCCTCCTGGTGGCAAGGTTCTTATTTCCCAAAAGTAATGAATGCAGCTGTGGAAAAGAAAAGGATCAGGTAAGCATAATTTATGTTTTTCCTTCGGCTGAATGACTGGGGATTTTGGTTAAGGGAAGTTACACTTAACAGCTTTGCTGGGGTGCTCTTTGCCTTCTCCTGCTGGCCAGGAGTTGAATATCCCACTAGTAATTTGAATGACGACGTGCACTCTTCTTGTCCGGAAAGAAAGAATTTTATCAGGTAAGCATAAATTTTATTTTTCAGATGTTAAATGGGCCGGCTCTCCAATGTCAAGGAGGGCAGGATCATAGGTGGATATTTTTAAGCACTATTTTACCCTCAGACTCCATGGTCAGCGATTGTAAGTCCTTCCCTATTCGGATCTCTGTAGGATCGTAACAATCTACTATGTAGGGACTTAACATGAACTGCATGTTGATCTGTGAAGCAGTGTTGTTGTGTTCAGATTATCCACAGGTGATATCAATTATCCGGGAGGTCTGGTATTCTAATGTGTTTCTGTGCGTGTTTATCTGAGATTCAGGATTAATCTATTATTGCAGAAGGAGGCTCAATGGCTCTGGAGAAATATGGCAGTGATCCTCCTATTATAATCAAGAAGAGGAATTGTGTGGATGTCTAAAATCTGCTTTCTGGGTTAAGTAGAAATAGAATAATTTGTTCAGAACAATGTAAATTTGTGTACTAAGAAATAGTGTATAAATTCAGTCCATTTTCTTCTAAATTTAATTTAGTGTATGTTCAAGACAGATTTTGTCTGTTTCAGGCTGCGGGGTTAAGAAGCTCAGTGCTGCCAATATGAAGAGCAGCCAGTATGTTCCCATTCACTCGAAGCAGATCAGAGGTCTGGCATTCAATGACCGTTCTGATGGTCTATTGCTCTCTGCAGCTCTGGATAACACTGTTAAGCTCACTAGGTTAGTATCATTGTTAAGTTTATTGTAGCAATTTACATAACTCAAATGCACTTTTAAAAGTTGTGAAACACATTTTATCTTTCCAGAACATACTAATAAATTGCAAGTAAGTTAAAAGGACATAGCATGCAAAAAGAAAATGACAATGTGTTTTGCATGTTGTTGTTGCACTATTGTTTGTATATAACCCCTGCAAAGCGATTATACGCATATTTAAAGTACAATTGAACAGAAGTGCACTGCTGATAGCTCCCAGTAGTGCATTGATATGCCTGAGGCAAGCATCATTTAACAGAAATTATACGTTTTTCTTTTTTTCTTTTTAACAACTCCATTCTAGACTGAATATATAAAAAGTATAACTAAAGTAGCACTATGGAATTTGGGGACCCTTTATAAATAAATGTACCACTTTGGCAATGTGAAATCATTACATAAATACATATATTTGAGATTGCACACACAAGTGCCTTTTTACAAGTATTAAATGTATTTATTCTTCCACACTCTACATTTTCACTATTTCCTCAAGATAGAGCATGAAGTTTAAGCTATGCCAAGTTGCTGTGTATCATCAAACTGTCTTATGATGCTTTTGACAAGAATTTTGCAAAAGCATTTGTCAGTTTGTTGTATTTCAAGCATTTATCAAGCTGCGTTACTAGTTTGTAATCATGCATTGCATGCTCATACACAAGCTGTGATCTGTTGCCTAAGCGGTTTGCCACCACAGAGGTGGAGAACTTAAAAGGATATACAACCCAAACTTTTTCTTTCATGATTCACATAGAACATACAATTTTAAACAATGTTCCAATGTTCTTCTATTATCAAATTTTGTTAGTTTTCTTGTTATGCTTTGTGGAAATACAGGAAGGTAAGCTCTGTAGTGTGCACATGTTTACATTGCTATACAAGTAGCAGTTTTCTTTCCAATGGCATGGAGAGTCCATGAATACATTCTAATTACTAGTGGGAATTCAACTCCTGGCCACCAGGAGAAGGCAAAGAACACCCCAGCATAGCTGGAAGTATCACTTCCACTTCCCATAAACACCAGTCATTCTTTGCCTTGTATATCAGGAGGATGTGCAAAGTTGGCGTCTGAAGATATTTAATCCTTTTATGGGTAGTTACCCAGCAAGCAAGGATTGGGGCTATGCTGTGTCCGTGTAATCCTCTTTAATAAGAGTCATGGTGGCTTTTAGCAATTGGAAGACGGCGAGGTAGTCCTTCCCTTCTAACATTTATGCTACCCCTAAATAGAAAACCAGGGTTGGTTACTCTGCTTTTATTTTCTCTCTAGGTCCCTGCCAGCGGCCGGATGAGACTTAGACTGGGAAGTGCTGTGTCTGCTCCACAGCAGAAGACCCTGGTGTGTAAGTCTGTTTATATCGTATTTAGACCCTTCCCTTGGCAGGTATACGGTTACTGTCATCAGGGGAAGAGGAGAGTTTTAAAGGTGTCCAGTTGCCACCTCCATTGACCTCATAGTTGGGTCTGGGAACCTTAGTTACATCCCTGGCTGGGGATATCGGTTATTTAAGAGCAGCTTGGATCTAACCGGCATCTCCTTAAAGGGATTGTCAACACCAGAATTTTTGTTGTTTAAAAAGAAAGATACTGCCCTCATAGTTTAAATCCAGTTAAAAATGGCCAGCAGGGGGTTGGGGGTTTGTGTGGACCCTTATAATAATGGAGCCATCTACACTCTAGCTCCTTTAGCTGGTATGTTCCTCCTTTGCAGCAGCGGCACGGCATCTCCGGCTTCAGTAGATTTCAAGAGGCTACTGCTGACTGTGTTATGCATACATTTTTATTGCGTCATCTCAGAAGAAGCCGTTTTTAGATAATCTTCTCTTGTAGTGGTATTTTAGTTGTTCGCAATGCGCACCATTTTCACTGACTGGACGGTTAGTTTTGTTTTCCCCTGTAGGAGGCACTATAAATTAAAATGGCCGGCATCGTGATTTCATATATTGTCGGTATTTGCAATTCACGCCTTTACCTCAGAACGGTTGGCGCCACCATTTTATTTGATTCCTCTGAGGGAGCGCATCGCGCCTCGAGCGAGTTTCTTAAAGAAATATGCACGTCATATTGTGAGTGTTTCTCCTGTGGGCTTTTATATGATTATAATAGCGCTGAATGTGCTTGCTCTGAAGCCCGAGTTTAACTTTAGCCGGCCTCTGCGATTTTCATATATAGCCTACAGTCAGAATCTGACTTATGATATAGGTCTGGTACGTAGTATAATTTCTTTATACTTCTCATATACCTGACAGTTGCCAGCAGCTTCTTTTGTTTCCTGTCATGTCTTTGACAGGCATTCTCAAATAAATAGATCCATTTAATCTATATCTGCATACTTGTGTGTTGGCTTGTCAGTCAGTCAGTGCATGGTATCATGGGGACGAAACAGTATTTTTATTTTCACGTAGTTCCTCATATCATGCTTTTTTTCTGTGTGTGATTCTAATTATTTTATTATGTAATGAAATCACATAGTGGCATGACTTTCTCTCCTCTTAACTGGAGATTCCATGGTGTTAGCCATCTAGTGGCGATTAATAATGCACCTTGGAATATGTTAGAAATTTCATTTGTGATATTAGGCATGTAATACAGTCATTTTGCACTCCTAATTCTTCTGTGTGTATGCGTGGCATGTCTTCTGTTTCAAGGGACTGACTTTATCATTCTCTTTCTAATCAAATATTTTATAAATATGGGTGCCATATTTTGATCCCTCTCATGGGGAGGAGATTGACAGGCCTGTCTGTTGCAGCATATATCTGTATTCGGTAAAATACATTTTATGGGTGCCATAATTAAAACTCTCTCATAGTGAGCTTTACAGCTATGGCTGTTGCTACATATTTTTGTAATAGGTAAAATACGTATTTTCTCAGATATACTGATAAAGTAGGAACCTGGGACGTTACTTAAAGTGAAGGTAAACTTTGGTGAATGAAAGCACTATTAGTATATAGTGCTATTAAAAAAAGGGGCACTTTCATTCATCAAAGTTTACAAAGCAGCCGTTTTGGTAAAAAAATTACCTTTTTTTCTCTTTTCACTGCTACAGCAGCTTCCCCCACCTAGAGATCCTCTATTCACACGTCAGCAATGACTAATCCTTCCTCCAAACACAGCTTTCCCCCCAGGGTGGTCTTTGCCTGAGGCCATGCTGTGATTGGAGGAAGCCGGATTTGTCATTGCTTACGTGTGAATAGAGGATCTCTATGTGGGGGAAGCTGCTGTAGCAGTGGAAAAAAAACAAACAAACATAATTTATGTAAGAACTTACCTGATACATTAATTTATTTCATATTGGCAAGAGTCCATGAGCTAGTGACATATGGGATATACAATCCTACCAGGAGTGGCAAAGTTTCCCAAACCTCAAAATGCCCCAGCCATTGGGAGTATATGTGTGTGTGTGTGTGTATATATATATATATATATATATATATATATATATATATATATATATATATATATATATATATATATATATATATATATATATATATAATGTTTTTATTTGTGTCCTTCTGTGGGTATAACCTGAGCTATGGAGGACTCTGACATGTTAGAAGGTACTACTTCTGTACTAAATCATACCTGTTTATATTGTGAGGAGGCTGTGGTTTTCCTGCCCACTCAATTATGTTCCACATGCCTTAACACCGTTATAAAGTTTAATAAGGGAGACAAGGCTGCTAAGGCTATTAGTCCCTCTGAGCCGTCTACCTCTCAGGACTCGGCAACCTGTGAGATTACTACCCTTGCTACATTATCCACTCCACATGCAGTTCCCCGTAGCACATCTAATCCTCCATACGGAGGGGGCCTTCTTCCTGCTTACTTTCCCGTGCAGTTACAAACGGTGGTGTCTGCGGCCCTCAGTGCATTACCTTGCTCTAACAAATGCAAGAGAAAGGTTAAACATTGCTCTCTTGACCCAGAATCATTAAATATTTATCGGATTTAGCTATTATGTCCCAGTTATCTAATGAGTTAACCTCTGTAGCTTCAGAGGGTGAACTTTCTGGGTCAGAGTCCTTAGCGTCTAAGCATCCTGCTGCGGAGGAACCGTCCTTTAGATTAAAAGTCGAGCACTTGCATTTTTTTATTAAAGGAGGTTCCGTCTACGTTCGAGGTTCAAGAGACCGTGTTGCCTGAAGAACCTACAATACCTAAATTAGACAGAGTTTACGAAGACAGGAAAGTTTATTTGACTTTTCCTGTGGTTGTTAAAATGGCGAACATTATTAACAACGAATGGGAAAGAATTGGATCTTCCTTTTCCTCCTCGTCTACTTTTTAAAAGTCGTTCCCGGACTCTCAACTGGATTTGTGGGGCTCCATTCCTAAGGTGGATGGTGCTAGCTCTATGCTCGCTAAACGTACTCTTGAGGATAGTTCTTCGTTCAGAGAACTGATAGATAAGAAAATGGAAACCTTTCTGAGAAAGATGTTTCAACCTGAGGCTGCAGTTGCTGGAGCAGCTACCTACTGGTGCGACTCTTTGTCTTAATTCATTGAGGTGGAGTCTCCCCTCGAGCATATTCAAGACAGAATTAAAGATCTGGTTGAAGTCTTGGTCTGCTCAAGACTCCTTTCTCTTCCCTTCAAGGGAAAGATTTTATTTGGTCCGGTCCTGGACAAGGCAAGGGTGCCTTCCTACCGCAAGATAAGAAGAACAAGTCTAAGGGATGACAATATTCAAATTTTTGTTCCTTTCATTCTGACAAATCCCAACAACGGCAATCCTCCAAGTCCAAGCAACCCAAGAGTACTTGGAAGCCAACTCAGTCCTGGAATAAGTTCAAGCAGAATAAGAAGGCTGCCGAAAACAAATCGGCATGAAAGGGCAGCCCCCGATCCAGGATCAGATCTTTTTTTTTTTGTTTGGTTTTTTTTCTTCAGATGCTTGGTTCATTACCTCTACTGATAACTGTTTCAGTACTGGTTTGGCTATCTGCTATATGTGGATGGGTGTCTTTCGGTAAGTATGTTTTTTATTACTTAAGACACCTCAGCTATGATTTGGCACTTTATGCATTTATATAAAGTTCTAAATATATGTATTTTACTTATATTTGCCATGAGTCTGGTTCATGTATTTCCTTTTGCAGACTGTCAGTTTCATATTTGAGGAAGATTAACATATTAAGAAATATTTTTTCTTACCTGGGGTTTAGTCTTTTTTTTTTTTCAAATTGACTACATTTTTCTTGCAAATTGCGGGCAGGATTAGGCACGCGGGTGTGCCAAATGCTAGACTTTATTGCATCATTCTTGGCGCGATAAATTTTTGGCGCGAAGGTACGTCCGTTGACGCAAGTCCGTAATTTCTGGCGTCTTAGTTGACGCCGAATTCCTTACACAGGGTTGCGTCGTTAGTGATGTTGTTGGCGCCAAAACAATTTCAGTTATGTTGTGCGTCATACTTGGCGCCAGATTTTTTTCATTATTTTAATACCCCATTGCTATTTGCCTCTTGCCTTTTTCTATGTCAGAGGGCTATGCTATTGCATTTTTTTCCCCATTCCTGAAACTGTCATATAAGGAAATTGCAAATTTTGCTTTATATGTTTTTTATTTTACATTTTGCAAGATGTCTCAATCTGATCCTGCCTCAGAAGTATCTGTTGGAACTTTGCTGCCTGATGTCGGTTCTATTAAAGCTAAGTGCATTATATTTCCGAATGTCATTTGTATTGGTTATCATGATAAACTGTTACATGCAGATATTGTGTCCATCAGTAAATAGTACATTGCCTGTTGTTGTTCCTTCAACTTTTAATGTACATGTTATACCTATGAAATTTAAAGAATTGTTACTAATTCTGTTAAGAAGGCTTTGTCTGCTATTCTGCCTTCTAATTATTATACGGTCTTTTAAAACTTCTCATAAGGTTGATGAAATTTCAAATGACCGACCACATAATGAATCATCCTCCTCTGATGAGGATCTGATTCAGAAGATCCTTCCTCAGATATTGACACTAACAAACCTACTTATTTATTTTAAATGAAGTATTTTTCGTTCTTTATTAGAAGTGTTAATTATTTTTGGATATTGTGGAAACTAGTCCTCTTAATATTATAAATAGTAAATTCTGTTTTTAAACCTCCAGAGGTTTTTTTCCTATTCCTGATGCTATTTCTGATATGATTTATAAGGAATGGAATAAGCCGGGCGGTACTTTTTTTTTTCCTTCTTCAAGGTTTTAAAAATTGTATCCTTTACCAGCAATTACTATAGAGTTTGGGCAAAGATCCTCAAGTTGATGGGGCTATTTCTACTCTTGCTGATTGTACCTCTATTCCTATGGAAGATAGTACTTAAGTTCCGTTAGATAGGAAACTTGAATCTTTTCTAAGGAAAGCTTATTTATATTTAGGTCGTCTCAGGCCTGCAATTTCTTTGGCTGATGTTGCAGCTGCATCAACATTTTTGTTGGAGAATTAGCGCAACAAAAATTGGATTCTGATTTATCTAGCATTGTTCGCTTACTGCAACATACTATTCAGTTCTGATGCCATTTTTTTTTATATCATCAAGATTGATTTTAGATCTATGTCTTTAGCTATTTTTAGCTAGAAGAGTTTTGTGGCTTTATTCTTGGAATGCTGATATGACTTTTTAAGTCTAGATTGCTATCTCTTTCTTTCCAAGGTAATAAGAGACCGAAAGGGTAAATATAAAGCTCCTAATCGTTTTCTTTCTTTTTGTCAATTAAGGAACAAAAACCTATTCCTTCCCTATGGAATCTGTTTCCAATTGGAAACCTTCATTAAACGGAATAATTCCAAGCCATTTAAGAAACCAAAAGCTAGCCCCTAAGTCCGCATTAAGGTGTGACTCTCATTCCAGCTGAGCTGGTAGAGGGCAGATTAAGGTTTTTTTCAAGGATGTTTGAAACCATAGATTTTGGACAGAATTTATCCAGAGTATTGTCTCTCAAGGGTATCAAATATGATTCTGAGTAAGTTCTCCTGTGAGAAGATTTGTTTCGCTCACGTATCCCAGCAAATCCAGTTAAACTCAGGTTTTCCTGAAGTGTGTTTCACTCCTGGAGTTTCAGGGGTAGTCATGTCAGTTCCTTTTCAGGAACAGAGTCTGGAGTTTTATTCAAATCTATTTGTTTGTCCCAAAGAAGAAAATTTCATTCAGACCAATTTTTGGATCTGAAAATTTTGAATAGTTATGTAAGAGTACCATCTTTCAAATGGTGACTTTCAGGACTATTCTGCCTTTTGTTCAGCAAGAACATTTTATGTCCTCAATGGACTTGCAGGATGTATACCTTCATATTCCGATTCTTTCAGATCATTTTCAGTTTCTGAGATTCTCTTTTCTAGACAAGCATTGCCAATTAATTGCTCTTCCATTTGGATTAGCAACCGCTTAAATAATCTTTTTAAAGGTTCTAGGTGCCCTGCTTTATGGAAACCAGAGAGCAGGGTATTGCGGTGTTTCCTTATTTGGATGATATCTTGGTACTAGCTCAGTCTTTGTTCTGCAGAATCTCACACGAATCAACTAGTGTTGTTTCTTCAGAAGCATGGTTGGAGGATCAATTTACCAAAAGTTTCTTGATTCCTCAGACAAGGGTCACCTTTTTTAGGTTTCCAGATAGATTCAGTGTCCATGACTCTGTCTCTAACAGACAAGAGACGTTTGAAATTGGTTGCAGCCTGTCGGCACCTTCAGTCTGTCATTCCTTTCAGTGGTTATGTGCATGGAAATTTTAAGTCTCATGACTGCAGCATCAGACGCGATTCTCTTTGCTCGTTTTCACATGAGACCTCTCCAGCTTTGTTTGCTGAATCCATGGTGCAGGGATTATACAAAGATATCACAATTAATATCCTTAAATCTCAATGTTTGACTCCCTCTGACGTGGTGGTTAAATCACCAGCGTTTGGTTCAAGGGGCTTCTTTTGTTCGGCTAACCTGGACTATGTTCACTTCAGATGCAAGCCTTTCATGTTAGGGAGCTGTTTGGGGATCTCTGACAGCACAAGGGGTTTGGAAATCTCAAGAGGAGTGATTACCAATCAATTTTTTAGAACTCTGTGCAATTCTCAGAGCTCTTCAGTTTTGACCTCTGTTGAAGAGAGAACCGTTCATTTGTTTTCAGACAGACAATATCACAAACAGTGGCATTTGTCAATCACCAGCGTAGGACTTACAGTCCACAAGCTATGAAGAAGTATTTTGGATACTTGCTTGGACGGAGCTTCTGTCTAATTTCTGCGATGCATTTCCCAGGTATAGACATTGGGAGGCGGATTATTTCAACCGTCAGACTTTATATCCAGGGGGGGTGGTCCCTCCATACAGATGTGTTTTCTCATCTAAACATGAGACTTCCCAGATGCCTGTCCAGGGGTTTTCAGGCGGAAGCAGTGGGTGCACTGACACTTCTTTGGTGTTTTCAACCTGCTTATATTTTCCCGCCTCTAGTTCTTCTTCCAAGAGTGATCTCCAAAATCATCATGGAACAATCGTTTGTGTTGCTGGTGGCTCCAGCATGGCCTCACAGGTTTTGGTATGCAGGTCTTGTTCGGATGTCCAGTTGCCATCTTTGGCCACTTCCGTTAAGGCCAGACCTACTATTTCAAGGTCCGTTTTTCCATCGGGTTCTAAAATTATTAAATTTGAAGGTATGGAAATCTTTCTTGTGAATCTCCTTTTCTGATTTTTCATCAGGATAAGACGGTTTTGCGGACTTCATTTACATTTTTTCCTAAAGTTGTGAATTCTAACAACATTAGTAGAGAAATTGTTGTCCCTTCCTTGTGTCCTAATCCTAAGAATACTTTGGAAAGATCCTTACATTCTTTGGATGTGGTAAGAGCTTTGAAATATTATGTTGAAGCTACTAAAGATTTCAGGAAGACTTCTAGTCTATTTGTTATATTTTCTGGTCCTAGGAAAGGTCAGAAGGCTTCTGCTATTTCCTTGGCTTCTTGGTTAAAGCTTTTGATTCTTCAAGCTTATTGGAGTCAGGTCAGGCCCCGCCTCAGAGAATTACAGCTCATTCTACTAGATCAGTCTCCACTTTGTGGGCTTTTAAGAATGAAGCTTTAGTTGATCAAATTTGTAAGCGGTAACTTGGTCGTCTTTACATTCATTTACTAAATTCTACCGTTTTGTTGTATTTGCATCTTCAGAAGCAGTTTTTGGTAGAAAAGTTTTTCAGGCAGCTGTTTCAGTTTGATTCATCTGCTGATGTTTCAAATTTTTCTTGTCATTTAAAGAATAAACTTGGGTTGTGGATTATTTTTTCAGCGGAAAATGGCTGCTGTTTATTTTTATCCCTCTCTAGTGACTCTTGCGTGGAGTTCCACATCTTGGGTATTGATATCCCATACGTCACTAGCTCATGGACTCTTGCCAATATGAAAGAAATTAATTTATCTTGTAAATTCTTACATACATTGTTTTTTATAGTAGTGTCTATTACATGCAGTTATATGTAAATTGGTGTATACTGTCCCTTTAAGGGCCAGAGTGTCACTTCTTCTACTCTTTTCTTTTGGTTGAGAAGTGTTACTCGGTTGGCTTATGAGTCAGTTGGACAACAGCCTCCTGAGAAGACTATGGCTCATTCCAGTAGGGCTGAGCCTTTAAAACTGGGCCTCTAAAACTGGGCCTCCTGTGGAACAAATCTGCAGGGCGGCCTCTTGGTCCTCCTTGCATACTTTTTCTAAATTTTATGTTTTTGCCTCAGCTGAGGCATCTTTTGGGAGGAAAGTTCTTCAAGTGGTGGTGCCTTTTGTTTAGGTCTGCCTGTCTTGTTCTCCCTCCTTTCCATTCTGCCCTCTAGCTTAAGTATTGATCCCCACTAGTAATTAGAATGGATATGTGGACTCTCCATGCCATTGGGGGAAAAAAAAAATGTTATGCTTACCTGATAAATTATTTTCTTTCCTTGGCATGGAGAGTCCACGACCCGCCCTTTAATTTAGGATGGATTTTGTCAATTCTAAATTGAGGAGATAGCCCAGGCGCCAACCAAAAGGAGGCGGGTACTAAAACAATCGAGGGTGTTAAAACTGATCTGATTAAAAATTCAATTTAATTACAAAAATGACATAAAATACATACTAACATGGATCCATGAAAGCTAACAATAATAAGTTGAGATAATAGACAATATAAAAACATAAACAATGAAAGCGACAATATGCAGAATTCAATATAAAATCGACAATATGCAGAATTCAATATAAAATCATCACAGTGTTGGTGGCTGGTGAAAGGTAAGTACGCTGACTGAACTGTGTAGAGCTCTGATGCGGTGCAAGGTAATGTGGATAAAGAGGGGGGTGTTCTTCCGCCCTTATGTATCAAATAGGTGTTGGAGAATAATGAGGAGATTGTGTAAAAGAAATAAAAATGAGAATAAAAATAGAATCCTAAAGGTGATGCTAAAAAGTCGGATTTACTTAAAAACAGACGTGAAGTGACATAGAAAATCAGTCTCAAATATAAAAAATAAAATCGTGTACGTGGTTAAACGTATCTAACTTGGTCCAAATACAATGGTGGAAACATTATAATTCCAAAGTGAAAAATAGTAGTGTCCAAATAAACAAAAATTGAGTGGTAGTTTCAAAATGAAAAAAATAAAAAATGTAAAAATGTAAAAAAAGTGAAAAAGTGTGAAGGTGTCCAAAACAAAAAAATCCAAAAATCAAATAATCGAATAGTCAATCCAAAGTGGTGGTATCAAAAAGAAAAAAAGGATAAAATAGATAGTTACGTGCACTGTCCACAACAGACAGTGTCTGCTGGGTCACTTGATTGTAGGGATCACCACTACGGTGTGTGTTGCTAATAGGGCTTGGGGTGTGACGATCTCTTCCTAAAACAAGAAAATAAAAATAGTGTAGGTTGTATAACAATGTGGAAAAGATAGAAATAAGGCTTACCAGTGTCTACGCGTTTCGGCCCGTATCAGGCCTTTCTCAAGACTTTTTTTTTCATTCAGGAATGGTGCCTTATAAAGAAACTTTGCCCCGGATGTAATCTTTAATTACTTCCGGTTGGGAAACTAGCGGCTTTCGTTTGTTTTTACAAACCCTTGCACTTGTTTTTGTATATATATACATTGTATCTATTGTGTGTTACATTCCAATAATTTTGATTATTTTATCTTGTATATTTGTACAGAATAAGTACAGGGAGGGCATAGTTTGTCTCTCTCAAACATGTAAGCCGTGACGTCACTTCCGGTTAGAATTCACTGGGAAGAGGGATACATCTTGGCAACATGTGATGTCACGTCTCTCTATACCTGTATTCCACATGATAAAGGAATAGAAGCAGTGGAATCGTTCCTTATAAAAGATCCTCAAGTCCCGGAAGAACATAGGGACTTCATCCTAGAGAGTATCAGGTACATCTTGGATCATAACTACTTTTGCAGCAATGGAAGATATTTCCAACAGATTTGCGGTACGGCTATGGGGACCAGGTTCACGCCGAGCTATGCCAACTTATATATGGGCAGGTGGGAAAGTATTTTCTGGGACTCCTGCCCAGCCGGCGCGGACCTGGTTCTCTACCGACGCTATATAGATGACATACTCATAGTTTGGAAGGGGTCCAAGCCAGATCTTGGCTACACATTTGAGGTCATGAATCTAAATAGTAACAATCTAAAATTCACTTATGAATGGAGCACCGTGGAAGCAACATTCCTGGATCTCAGTATCAGGATCAATGATGGGAAGATCGAGACATCAACGCATTTTAAAAAAGTGGATAGTAACAATTACATTCACGAGACCAGTTGTCGTCATCCAAACTGGAAGAATAATATCCCAAAGGGCCAGTTAATGCGAATAAAGAAAAACTGTACCACACAAGAAAAATGGGAAGAACAAGCGGAGATGATAAAGAAGAAGTTCCTGGACAGAGGATACAATGAGACGATGCTAAACCAAAAGAAGAAAGAAGTCAGTGCCATTGACAGGACAGAATTGACGAGATACAAGATAAAGAAATCGAAGGTAACAGATGGAAGTATGTTTGATGTCCCAATGATCACTCAATATAGTGCTAATAAGAACATCGTGGAGAACATCTTCAAGAAACACTGGGCTCTGCTAAAGGAGGACGATGTAATAGGAGAGAAAATCCCGGATAAACCTCGGTTTATTTACAGGAAGGCGAAGAATCTAAGGAGCCATCTAGCACCAAGCATCCAAAGGATGAGAAACCCCGAGATTAAAGATGTGTTTGGAAAGAAAATCACAGGCTTCTTCCCATGTCTCACTTGCAAAGCCTGCAAGCATGGGAAAAAATCGACGAAATTCATTTGTCACCAAACAAAAGAAACATACAAGATCCATGATATCATTAGATGTCAGGACAAAGGCATAATATATCTGTTGCAATGCCCCTGCGGTCTACAATACGTGGGGCAGACCTCCTAGACCCCTGAGGGACAGGATCCGTGAGCACCTATGGCTAATAGAAAATAACAACATGAATACAGCCCTATATAGACATTTCACGACCACTCATAAGGGAAATGCAAAAGGCCTGAGCTACATGGGGATTCAGAAGATAAAGAAAGATTGGAGAGGCGGCGATTATGAGAAGAAGCTATTGACTGCTGAGTCTAGGTGGATTTTTAACCTAGACTGCCTCTTCCCCAAAGGCCTTAACAATAAAGAAGACCTCTCCCATTTATTCAACATGATCTAAATTAAGCCAGAACCATGGAAGATGGCTATCCCTATATCATGGAAATATCCCAAGGAACATCAGGAACAAAACGTCTCATTTGTATAAATTTCCTCCATCATTAGAAAAAAACTTAATAACCAGCACCTAGGACATTATGTTGTCCAGTTATGAATCTAAGCAACGATCGCTATATAGAAGGTTCTAAATTTCAGATATCAAAACATTCCCTATAACCCCTCCAAATAGAGTGTCATACATTACACACCCCATGCCTAAAATACTAGTCTAAACAAACATATAATGTTAAGGATCGTACTTAACATTATTAAGTACGATCATGACGATTCCTCCCTATCCAAGAGTGTGATACACGAAAAGAAAAAATCTAGTATGGATCTCCGACTTTCCCTAAGGAAATTATAACTGACATTCATTTAGAGGTATGGCAGTTTTTTATTATTAACTCATCCCACACTTCACTTTATAATGTTATCCTATATTTGTTGTTTATACATATACACACATGTCCATCCTAGGTTGTATATGTCAAAACACCTCTCTAAGAAGAGGGTAGACATATACCAGCACCTCTGCCAAAATAAAAGTATCATTATTAAAATGACACAATCTACTAACACTGAATAAGGATTTCACGCAAACATATATGATAGATAAACAGCGAAGGCTTACGACTAGATTTAAACTCCCCACAAGAGTTTTTTAGAATTTTGATTTTGGTCTATTTATTATTTAAAATTTAAAATATCCATGCTTATGTCATATTAAAAGTAATACTCCCCCCTTGTTTCCTCGAATAATTTACGTTTAAACATAAATGGTAACTAATAATGACAAACACCTTTTAAGCAAGGTTTGTTTTAGGCAATTCTATTACTTTTTTATATTTTTTAACATCATTTTAACATTATTTCTCCAACATAGGTGTGTCCGGTCCACGGCGTCATCCTTACTTGTGGGATATTCTCTTCCCCAACAGGAAATGGCAAAGAGCCCAGCAAAGCTGGTCACATGATCCCTCCTAGGCTCCGCCTACCCCAGTCATTCTCTTTGCCGTTGTACAGGCAACATCTCCACGGAGATGGCTTAGAGTTTTTTAGTGTTTAACTGTAGTTTTTATTATTCAATCAAGAGTTTGTTATTTTGAAATAGTGCTGGTATGTACTATTTACTCAGAAACAGAAAAGAGATGAAGATTTCTGTTTGTATGAGGAAAATGATTTTAGCAACCGTCACTAAAATCCATGGCTGTTCCACACAGGACTGTTGAGAGCAATTAACTTCAGTTGGGGGAACAGTGAGCAGTCTCTTGCTGCTTGAGGTATGACACATTCTAACAAGACGATGTAATGCTGGAAGCTGTCATTTTCCCTATGGGATCCGGTAAGCCATGTTTATTACGATCGTAAATAAGGGCTTCACAAGGGCTTATTAAGACTGTAGACTTTTTCTGGGCTAAATCGATTCATTATTAACACATATTTAGCCTTGAGGAATCATTTTATTTGGGTATTTTGATATAATAATATCGGCAGGCACTGTTTTAGACACCTTATTCTTTAGGGGCTTTCCCAAAGCATAGGCAGAGCCTCATTTTCGCGCCGGTGTTGCGCACTTGTTTTTGAGAGGCATGGCATGCAGTCGCATGTGAGAGGAGCTCTGATACTTAGAAAAGACTTTCTGAAGGCGTCATTTGGTATCGTATTCCCCTTTGGGCTTGGTTGGGTCTCAGCAAAGCAGATACCAGGGACTGTAAAGGGGTTAAAGTTCAAAACGGCTCCGGTTCCGTTATTTTAAGGGTTAAAGCTTCCAAATTTGGTGTGCAATACTTTTAAGGCTTTAAGACACTGTGGTGAAAATTTGGTGAATTTTGAACAATTCCTTCATGTTTTTTCGCAATTGCAGTAATAAAGTGTGTTCAGTTTAAAATTTAAAGTGACAGTAACGGTTTTATTTTAAAACGTTTTTTGTACTTTGTTATCAAGTTTATGCCTGTTTAACATGTCTGAACTACCAGATAGACTGTGTTCTGAATGTGGGGAAGCCAGAATTCCTATTCATTTAAATAAATGTGATTTATGTGACAATAACAATGATGCCCAAGATGATTCCTCAAGTGAGGGGAGTAAGCATGGTACTGCATCATTCCCTCCTTCGTCTACACGAGTCTTGCCCACTCAGGAGGCCCCTAGTACATCTAGCGCGCCAATACTCCTTACTATGCAACAATTAACGGCTGTAATGGATAATTCTGTCAAAAACATTTTAGCCAAAATGAACACTTATCAGCGTAAGCGCGACTGCTCTGTTTTAGATACTGAAGAGCATGACGACGCTGATAATAATGTTTCTGAAGGGCCCCTAACCCAGTCTGATGGGGCCAGGGAGGTTTTGTCTGAGGGAGAAATTACTGATTCAGGGAACATTTCTCAACATGCTGAACCTGATGTGATTACATTTAAATTTAAGTTGGAACATCTCCGCATTCTGCTTAAGGAGGTATTATCCACTCTGGATGATTGTGACAAGTTGGTCATCCCAGAGAAACTATGTAAAATGGACAAGTTCCTAGAGGTGCCGGGGCTCCCAGAAGCTTTTCCTATACCCAAGCGGGTGGCGGACATTGTTAATAAAGAAGGGAAAGGCCCGGTATTCCTTTCGTCCCTCCCCCCATATTTAAAAAATTGTTTCCTATGGTCGACCCCAGAAAGGACTTATGGCAGACAGTCCCCAAGGTCGAGGGAGCGGTTTCCACTTTAAACAAACGCACCACTATACCCATAGAGGATAGTTGTGCTTTCAAAGATCCTATGGATAAAAAATTAGAAGGTTTGCTTAAAAAGATGTTTGTTCAGCAGGGTTACCTTCTACAACCAATTTCATGCGTTGTCCCTGTCGCTACAGCCGCATGTTTCTGGTTCGATGAGCTGATAAAGGCGGTCGATAGTGATTCTCCTCCTTATGAGGAGATTATGGACAGAATCAATGCTCTCAAATTGGCTAATTCTTTTACCCTAGACGCCACTTTGCAATTGGCTAGGTTAGCGGCTAAGAATTCTGGGTTTGCTATTGTGGCGCGCAGAGCGCTTTGGTTGAAATCTTGGTCGGCTGATGCGTCTTCCAAGAACAAGCTACTTAACATTCCTTTCAAGGGGAAAACGCTGTTTGGCCCTGACTTGAAAGAGATTATCTCTGATATCACTGGGGGTAAGGGCCACGCCCTTCCTCAGGATCGGCCTTTCAAGGCAAAAAATAAACCTAATTTTCGTCCCTTTCGTAGAAACGGACCAGCCCAAAGTGCTACGTCCTCTAAGCAAGAGGGTAATACTTCTCAAGCCAAGCCAGCTTGGAGACCAATGCAAGGCTGGAACAAGGGAAAGCAGGCCAAGAAACCTGCCACTGCTACCAAGACAGCATGAAATGTTGGCCCCCGATCCGGGACCGGATCTGGTGGGGGGCAGACTCTCTCTCTTCGCTCAGGCTTGGGCAAGAGATGTTCTGGATCCTTGGGCGCTAGAAATAGTCTCCCAAGGTTATCTTCTGGAATTCAAGGGGCTTCCCCCAAGGGGGAGGTTCCACAGGTCTCAGTTGTCTTCAGACCACATAAAAAGACAGGCATTCTTACATTGTGTAGAAGACCTGTTAAAAATGGGAGTGATTCATCCTGTTCCATTAAGAGAACAAGGGATGGGGTTCTACTCCAATCTGTTCATAGTTCCCAAAAAAGAGGGAACGTTCAGACCAATCTTAGATCTCAAGATCTTAAACAAGTTTCTCAAGGTTCCATCGTTCAAGATGGAAACCATTCGAACTATTCTTCCTTCCATCCAGGAAGGTCAATTCATGACCACGGTGGATTTAAAGGATGCGTATCTACATATTCCTATCCACAAGGAACATCATCGGTTCCTAAGGTTCGCATTCCTGGACAAGCATTACCAGTTCGTGGCGCTTCCTTTCGGATTAGCCACTGCTCCAAGGATTTTCACAAAGGTACTAGGGTCCCTTCTAGCTGTGCTAAGACCAAGGGGCATTGCTGTAGTACCTTACTTGGACGACATTCTGATTCAAGCGTCGTCCCTTCCTCAAGCAAAGGCTCACACGGACATAGTCCTGGCCTTTCTCAGATCTCACGGATGGAAAGTGAACGTGGAAAAGAGTTCTCTATCTCCGTCAACAAGGGTTCCCTTCTTGGGAACAATAATAGACTCCTTAGAAATGAGGATATTTCTGACAGAGGCCAGAAAAACAAAGCTTCTAGACTCTTGTCGGATACTTCATTCCGTTCCTCTTCCTTCCATAGCTCAGTGCATGGAAGTGATCGGGTTGATGGTAGCGGCAATGGACATAGTTCCTTTTGCGCGCATTCATCTAAGACCATTACAACTGTGCATGCTCAGTCAGTGGAATGGGGATTATACAGACTTGTCTCCGAAGATACAAGTAAATCAGAGGACCAGAGACTCACTCCGTTGGTGGCTGTCCCTGGACAACCTGTCACAAGGGATGACATTCCGCAGACCAGAGTGGGTCATTGTCACGACCGACGCCAGTCTGATGGGCTGGGGCGCGGTCTGGGGATCCCTGAAAGCTCAGGGTCTTTGGTCTCGGGAAGAATCTCTTCTACCGATAAATATTCTGGAACTGAGAGCGATATTCAATGCTCTCAAGGCTTGGCCTCAGCTAGCGAGGGCCAAGTTCATACGGTTTCAATCAGACAACATGACAACTGTTGCGTACATCAACCATCAGGGGGGAACAAGGAGTTCCCTAGCGATGGAAGAAGTGACCAAAATCATTCTATGGGCAGAGTCTCACTCCTGCCACCTGTCCGCTATCCACATCCCAGGAGTGGAAAATTGGGAAGCGGATTTTCTGAGTCGTCAGACATTGCATCCGGGGGAGTGGGAACTCCATCCGGAAATCTTTGCCCAAGTCACTCAGCTGTGGGGCATTCCAGACATGGATCTGATGGCCTCTCGTCAGAACTTCAAAGTTCCTTGCTACGGGTCCAGATCCAGGGATCCCAAGGCGGCTCTAGTGGATGCACTAGTAGCACCTTGGACCTTCAAACTAGCTTATGTGTTCCCGCCGTTTCCTCTCATCCCCAGGCTGGTAGCCAGGATCAATCAGGAGAGGGCGTCGGTGATCTTGATAGCTCCTGCGTGGCCACGCAGGACTTGGTATGCAGATCTGGTGAATATGTCATCGGCTCCACCTTGGAAGCTACCTTTGAGACGAGACCTTCTTGTTCAGGGTCCGTTCGAACATCCGAACCTGGTTTCACTCCAGCTGACTGCTTGGAGATTGAACGCTTGATCTTATCGAAGCAAGGGTTCTCAGATTCTGTTATTGATACTCTTGTTCAGGCCAGAAAGCCTGTAACTAGAAAGATTTACCACAAAATTTGGAAAAAATATATCTGTTGGTGTGAATCTAAAGGATTCCCTTGGGACAAGGTTAAGATTCCTAAGATTCTATCCTTCCTTCAAGAAGGATTGGAAAAAGGATTATCTGCAAGTTCCCTGAAGGGACAGATTTCTGCCTTGTCTGTGTTACTTCACAAAAAGCTGGCAGCTGTGCCAGATGTTCAAGCCTTTGTTCAGGCTCTGGTTAGAATTAAGCCTGTTTACAAACCTTTGACTCCTCCTTGGAGTCTCAATTTAGTTCTTTCAGTTCTTCAGGGGGTTCCGTTTGAACCCTTACATTCCGTTGATATTAAGTTATTATCTTGGAAAGTTTTGTTTTTAGTTGCAATTTCTTCTGCTAGAAGAGTTTCAGAATTATCTGCTCTGCAGTGTTCTCCTCCTTATCTGGTGTTCCATGCAGATAAGGTGGTTTTACGTACTAAACCTGGTTTTCTTCCAAAAGTTGTTTCTAACAAAAACATTAACCAGGAGATTATCGTACCTTCTCTGTGTCCGAAACCAGTTTCAAAGAAGGAACGTTTGTTGCACAATTTGGATGTTGTTCGCGCTCTAAAATTCTATTTAGATGCTACAAAGGATTTTAGACAAACATCTTCCTTGTTTGTTGTTTATTCCGGTAAAAGGAGAGGTCAAAAAGCAACTTCTACCTCTCTCTCTTTTTGGATTAAAAGCATCATCAGATTGGCTTACGAGACTGCCGGACGGCAGCCTCCCGAAAGAATCACAGCTCATTCCACTAGGGCTGTGGCTTCCACATGGGCCTTCAAGAACGAGGCTTCTGTTGATCAGATATGTAGGGCAGCGACTTGGTCTTCACTGCACACTTTTACCAAATTTTACAAGTTTGATACTTTTGCTTCTTCTGAGGCTATTTTTGGGAGAAAGGTTTTGCAAACCGTGGTGCCTTCCATTTAGGTGACCTGATTTGCTCCCTCCCTTCATCCGTGTCCTAAAGCTTTGGTATTGGTTCCCACAAGTAAGGATGACGCCGTGGACCGGACACACCTATGTTGGAGAAAACAGAATTTATGTTTACCTGATAAATTACTTTCTCCAACGGTGTGTCCGGTCCACGGCCCGCCCTGGTTTTTTTAATCAGGTCTGATAATTTATTTTCTTTAACTACAGTCACCACGGTACCATATGGTTTCTCCTATGCAAATATTCCTCCTTAACGTCGGTCGAATGACTGGGGTAGGCGGAGCCTAGGAGGGATCATGTGACCAGCTTTGCTGGGCTCTTTGCCATTTCCTGTTGGGGAAGAGAATATCCCACAAGTAAGGATGACGCCGTGGACCGGACACACCGTTGGAGAAAGTAATTTATCAGGTAAACATAAATTCTGTTTTTTAAACTGAAGAAATTCCTCGCTCAACTAAAGGTGCACCTACTCGTGATGTCATGACCAATCAGAGCTGGTCATTTACGGAACAGCAGTAAATAGGTTATTCCTATGCAAAAAGCTCCATCTTAATTATCACACAAGTACCAACATAGCGAATCTTTGATACGGATTTAAAATACAAGAAAATAATACTCTAAGGAGATTATTATAAGTTGAAGCTCAAGAACGTCTCTAACCGGAAGTGACGTCACGGCTTACATGTTTGAGAGAGACAAACTATGCCCTCCCTGTACTTATTCTGTACAAATATACAAGATAAAATAATCAAAATTATTGGAATGTAACACACAATAGATACAATGTATATATATACAAAAACAAGTGCAAGGGTTTGTAAAAACAAACGAAAGCCGCTAGTTTCCCAACCGGAAGTAATTAAAGATTGCATCCGGGGCAAAGTTTCTTTATAAGGCACCATTCCTGAATGAAAAAACCAGTCTTGAGAAAGGCCTGATACGGGCCGAAACGCGTAGACACTGGTAAGCCTTATTTCTATCTTTTCCACATTGTTATACAACCTACACTATTTTTATTTTCTTGTTTTAGGAAGAGATCGTCACACCCCAAGCCCTATTAGCAACACACACCGTAGTGGTGATCCCTACAATCAAGTGACACAGCAGACACTGTCTGTTGTGGACAGTGCACGTAACTTTATCTATTTTATCCTTTTTTTCTTTTTGATACCACCACTTTGGATTGACTATTCGATTATTTGATTTTTGGATTTTTTTGTTTTGGACACCTTCACACTTTTTCACTTTTTTTACATTTTTACATTTTTTATTTTTTTCATTTGGAAACTACCACTCAATTTTTGTTTATTTGGACACTACTATTTTTCACTTTGGAATTATAATTTTCCACCATTGTATTTGGACCAAGTTAGATACGTTTAACCACGTACACGATTTTATTTTTTATATTTGAGATTGATTTTCTATGTCACTTCACGTCTGTTTTTAAGTAAATCCGACTTTTTAGCATCACCTTTAGGATTCTATTTTTATTCTCATTTTTATTTCTTTTACACAATCTCCTCATTATTCTCCAACACCTATTTGATACATAAGGGCGGAAGAACACCCCCCTCTTTATCCACATTACCTTGCACCGCATCAGAGCTCTACACAGTTCAGTCAGCGTACTTACCTTTCACCAGCCACCAACACTGTGATGATTTTATATTGAATTCTGCATATTGTCGATTTTATATTGAATTCTGCATATTGTCGCTTTCATTGTTTGTTTTTATATTGTCTATTATCTCAACTTATTATTGTTAGCTTTCATGGATCCATGTTAGTATGTATTTTATGTCATTTTTGTAATTAAATTGAATTTTTAATCAGATCAGTTTCAACACCCTCGATTGTTTTAGTACCCGCCTCCTTTTGGTTGGCGCCTGGGCTATCTCCTCAATTTAGTTTGCCTCTCGGTGTCAGCTAGGTGCACCTTATCCCGGGCTGAGGTACATAGTAGGCGCTTTCTCCACTTATCACGCTTTATTCTTATCTTTCCTAGCAGGATTAAGCAGCCACTTCTCTAGTCTTTCACCCTTTTTTATCCCATAGCTTCACCTGCAGGTATACGTGAGTATCCTCTAGGACACACAACTATGACCTCCATATCATCTTTGAGAAAGGAGATATGCTTAGAAATTAAAACCAACCCCGGTCTCAATAATGTTGAGCCAGAAGAGGAAGACATATTAGACATAACCTCTATCTTTAGAGATTTAGAAAAACTATTGATATCTGAAGTTAAATTCAAAGCAGAAATCTCCTTCCTCAAAAAATGCTTGGAATTAGATATTATTCCGAAGGGTTTAGTGACACATAAAGAATGTGCCTTTCCATTATCAGAAGCTATTTCTGACAAATGGAAAAATGTCCTCCTTAACACATCAAGACAATTAATGAAACTGATAGTGGAATATAGGGAATCCCTTGCGGCCGATATGGACCGTAAGATTAAAGAGCACGAGGAGATTCTATTAAACCTGGAAAATCTGGGACAAGAATCTGAGGATCTCACTGAAAAAAGAGAGAGCCTCATTAGAAAAGTTAAAAAAAACTAGGGAAGATGTAATCGGCAAAAAGACAAAAAAACTATTAAGGGAGTTAGAAAATAAGGAAGTAAAAGAAGATATAGTGAGTAATTCAGCTGATAAGGACATTAACAACACAACCACCACTGAAAACACTGAGAATAACTTGAGGAGGAATGTGAACAATAATGTAAATCAATACAAGTATGGGCATAGTACCCATCCAAACAGGCAGGACAATTATAGAAACAGAACCCATTACCCACACAGGGATTATCACAATAAGCAACATATACCCAGGGGTAATTACACACAACATTATTATCCAATTAAACAAAATTGGAATAGGCCAGATCGTGCTTACAATGATATGGGACAACATAATAGTCGTAATTGGGAGCAGAATTCCAACACAAGATATGGTCCTAGAGACCACTACCGCACAGACAGGCAGAGGGAGTCTGGATATGATAGAAGATATCAAGCCCCTCAATACACTCCCGCCTATACTCCAGAATGGAGAGACCATCATCAGGCTCCGAAGAGACGAGAGCATGACAGGGGTCACTATCGAAGACAGGAAGATGGTTGGGGACGGGGCTACGATCTCGATGATAGGTTCTACTATTCCAGCAACTACCCAGATGAATATGGAAGAAGAACCAACTACTATCCTGGGAATAGGGATTTCGACCACACTCCCACATGGAAAAACAAAGGTAGATCCCATAAAGGGGAACGCCATGAAGGAAACACGAGGGACTACTGGGAATCAGGACCCTATGATAAAGGGGGTGGGATGAGAGCTAACGAAGAAGTCCCCACCACCCCTATGACAACGGATTCCCCATCTTTTTTAGAGTCAGGTCCCCCACAAGAGAGAAGGAAAGAGAAAAATCTAAGACCTCGACTAAATGTGGAAATAAACATCCCATCAACATCGGGAGCAAAAAGAAAACCCACAGAGGCAATAGAGAGGGTTCTAAAATAAATAAAAAGAAGGTTCTGGATGAACCAACCGTAGAATATACCGATGGAATATACAATCTTAGCACTCATACATTAACCAAGGATGAACATTCTGTCCTGAAATTAGGACTTTCATTTGCCCCCACAAAAAGCATGGATAGATTCAAGGCTTTTGTGAACACTAAGGAATTCATTAGAAAATTGACCCTAAAGAGGTTTTTCTCCAGAGCACCAGTAGATGGACCATCATGGGCAACAAAAGAAGATACAGTACCAAGAGATGTCTACAACCACACAGAATTAAGACCAAAATCTACATTTTACCCTACTAACAGCAAAGGAACAGCTATTGAGGCCTTCAAGACGGTAGTGTGTAAAGAGCTGAGGGAAATTCGATCGAAACAGCTGAAGATCAGGAATCACAATCTGACCAACCAACAGACCAAAATCATCAGAGATCTGGAGAAAAATCACAAACTTGTAATCAAACCCGCAGGCAAAGGCGGAGGCATTGTGATCATGAACGAAGCTGATTATAAACAGGAAAACGAAAGAATACTCAATGATCGGGAGACATATAAAGAGTTACCCTCCAACCCTGTTGAAAAGTTCAGGAAA
Organism: Bombina bombina; assembly: GCF_027579735.1. Lineage (NCBI taxonomy): Eukaryota > Metazoa > Chordata > Amphibia > Anura > Bombinatoridae > Bombina > Bombina bombina. Next base: position 1,333,188,079 of record NC_069499.1, read on the forward strand.
GAACTACTGGTAATACTAGAAGATGCCAAAGAATCAGGAATACTCAATGAGAGGGAATTCAATTATATATACACCAGCCATCCAATAACCCCAGTGATATACCACCTACCCAAGATTCATAAATCTTTACAATCACCACCTGGAAGACCGATTATATCGGGGATTGGTTCTTTATGTAGCAACTTGTCTGAGTATGTGGATCTGATGTTGCAGAAATACGTGAAACAGCTTCCATCATATCTCCGAGATTCCACTGAAGTATTGAACCTCTTGGAAGGAATTCACTGGGAAGAGGGATACATCTTGGCAACATGTGATGTCACGTCTCTCTATACCTGTATTCCACATGATAAAGGAATAGAAGCAGTGGAATCGTTCCTTATAAAAGATCCTCAAGTCCCGGAAGAACATAGGGACTTCATCCTAGAGAGTATCAGGTACATCTTGGATCATAACTACTTTTGCAGCAATGGAAGATATTTCCAACAGATTTGCGGTACGGCTATGGGGACCAGGTTCGCGCCGAGCTATGCCAACTTATATATGGGCAGGTGGGAAAGTATTTTCTGGGACTCCTGCCCAGCCGGCGCGGACCTGGTTCTCTACCGACGCTATATAGATGACATACTCATAGTTTGGAAGGGGTCCAAGCCAGATCTTGGCTACACATTTGAGGTCATGAATCTAAATAGTAACAATCTAAAATTCACTTATGAATGGAGCACCGTGGAAGCAACATTCCTGGATCTCAGTATCAGGATCAATGATGGGAAGATCGAGACATCAACGCATTTTAAAAAAGTGGATAGTAACAATTACATTCACGAGACCAGTTGTCATCATCCAAACTGGAAGAATAATATCCCAAAGGGCCAGTTAATGCGAATAAAGAAAAACTGTACCACACAAGAAAAATGGGAAGAACAAGCGGAGATGATAAAGAAGAAGTTCCTGGACAGAGGATACAATGAGACGATGCTAAACCAAAAGAAGAAAGAAGTCAGTGCCATTGACAGGACAGAATTGACGAGATACAAGATAAAGAAATCGAAGGTAACAGATGGAAGTATGTTTGATGTCCCAATGATCACTCAATATAGTGCTAATAAGAACATCGTGGAGAACATCTTCAAGAAACACTGGGCTCTGCTAAAGGAGGACGATGTAATAGGAGAGAAAATCCCGGATAAACCTCGGTTTATTTACAGGAAGGCGAAGAATCTAAGGAGCCATCTAGCACCAAGCATCCAAAGGGTGAGAAACCCCGAGATTAAAGATGTGTTTGGAAAGAAAATCACAGGCTTCTTCCCATGTCTCACTTGCAAAGCCTGCAAGCATGGGAAAAAATCGACGAAATTCATTTGTCACCAAACAAAAGAAACATACAAGATCCATGATATCATTAGATGTCAGGACAAAGGCATAATATATCTGTTGCAATGCCCCTGCGGTCTACAATACGTGGGGCAGACCTCTAGACCCCTGAGGGACAGGATCCGTGAGCACCTATGGCTAATAGAAAATAACAACATGAATACAGCCCTATATAGACATTTCACGACCACTCATAAGGGAAATGCAAAAGGCCTGAGCTACATGGGGATTCAGAAGATAAAGAAAGATTGGAGAGGCGGCGATTATGAGAAGAAGCTATTGACTGCTGAGTCTAGGTGGATTTTTAACCTAGACTGCCTCTTCCCCAAAGGCCTTAACAATAAAGAAGACCTCTCCCATTTATTCAACATGATCTAAATTAAGCCAGAACCATGGAAGATGGCTATCCCTATATCATGGAAATATCCCAAGGAACATCAGGAACAAAACGTCTCATTTGTATAAATTTCCTCCATCATTAGAAAAAAACTTAATAACCAGCACCTAGGACACTATGTTGTCCAGTTATGAATCTAAGCAACGATCGCTATATAGAAGGTTCTAAATTTCAGATATCAAAACATTCCCTATAACCCCTCCAAATAGAGTGTCATACATTACACACCCCATGCCTAAAATACTAGTCTAAACAAACATATAATGTTAAGGATCGTACTTAACATTATTAAGTACGATCATTACGATTCCTCCCTATCCAAGAGTGTGATACACGAAAAGAAAAAATCTAGTATGGATCTCCGACTTTCCCTAAGGAAATTATAACTGACATTCATTTAGAGGTATGGCAGTTTTTTATTATTAACTCATCCCACACTTCACTTTCTAATGTTATCCTATATTTGTTGTTTATACATATACACACATGTCCATCCTAGGTTGTATATGTCAAAACACCTCTCTAAGAAGAGGGTAGACATATACCAGCACCTCTGCCAAAATAAAAGTATCCTTATTAAAATGACACAATCTACTAACACTAAATAAGGATTTCACGCAAACATATATGATAGATAAACAGCGAAGGCTTACGACTAGATTTAAACTCCCCACAAGAGTTTTTTAGAATTTTGATTTTGGTCTATTTATTATTTAAAATTTAAAATACCCATGCTTATGTTATATTAAAAGTAATACTCCCCCCTTGTTTCCTCGAATAATTTACGTTTAAACATAAATGGTAACTAATAATGACAAACACCTTTTAAGCAAGGTTTGTTTTAGGCAATTCTATTACTTTTTTATATTTTTTAACATCATTTTAACATTATTTTTAAACTGAAGAAATTCCTCGCTCAACTAAAGGTGCACCTACTCGTGATGTCATGACCAATCAGAGCTGGTCATTTACGGAACAGCAGTAAATAGGTTATTCCTATGCAAAAAGCTCCATCTTAATTATCACACAAGTACCAACATAGCGAATCTTTGATACGGATTTAAAATACAAGAAAATAATACTCTAAGGAGATTATTATAAGTTGAAGCTCAAGAACGTCTCTAACCGGAAGTGACGTCACGGCTTACATGTTTGAGAGAGACAAACTATGCCCTCCCTGTACTTATTCTGTACAAATATACAAGATAAAATAATCAAAATTATTGGAATGTAACACACAATAGATACAATGAATATATATACAAAAACAAGTGCAAGGGTTTGTAAAAACAAACGAAAGCCGCTAGTTTCCCAACCGGAAGTAATTAAAGATTACATCCGGGGCAAAGTTTCTTTATAAGGCACCATTCCTGAATGAAAAAAACAGTCTTGAGAAAGGCCTGATACGGGCCGAAACGCGTAGACACTGGTAAGCCTTATTTCTATCTTTTCCACATTGTTATACAACCTACACTATTTTTATTTCTCCAACATAGGTGTGTCCGGTCCACGGCGTCATCCTTACTTGTGGGATATTCTCTTCCCCAACAGGAAATGGCAAAGAGCCCAGCAAAGCTGGTCACATGATCCCTCCTAGGCTCCGCCTTCCCCAGTCATTCTCTTTGCCGTTGTACAGGCAACATCTCCACGGAGATGGCTTAGAGTTTTTTGGTGTTTAAATGTAGTTTTTATTCTTCAATCAAGAGTTTGTTATTTTAAAATAGTGCTGGTATGTACTATTTACTCTGAAACAGAAAAGAGATGAAGATTTCTGTTTGTAAGAGGAAAATGATTTTAGCAACCGTTACTAAAATCGATGGCTGTTTCCACACAGGACTGTTGAGAGGAATTAACTTCAGTTGGGGGAAACAGTGAGCAGACTTTTGCTGCTTGAGGTATGACACATTTCTAACAAGACTTGGTAATGCTGGAAGCTGTCATTTTCCCTATGGGATCCGGTAAGCCATTTTTATTAAATGAGCATAAAGGGCTTCACAAGGGCTTTAAAGACTGGTAGACATTTTTCTGGGCTAAAACTATTGATATATAAGCATTTTTAATACTTCATAGTTTTGAGGAGTTATTTTATTCTTGGGAATTATGTAAAATAACCGGCAGGCACTGTATTGGACACCTTTTTCACTGGGGGCCTTCTCTAATCATAGGCAGAGCCTCATTTTCGCGCCTCTATTGCGCAGTTGTTTTTGGGAAGCAAGACATGCAGATGCATGTGTGAGGAGCTCAGATACATAGAAAAAGCTTACCGAAGGCGTCATTTGGTATCGTATTCCCCTTTGGGCTTGGTTGGGTCTCAGCAAAGCAGATACCAGGGACTGTATAGGGGTTAAATATAAAAACGGCTCTGGTTCCGTTATTTTAAGAGTTAAAGCTTTCAAATTTGGTGTGCAATACTTTTAAGGCTTTAAGACACTGTGGTGAAATTTTGGTGAATTTTGAACAATTCCTTCATACTTTTTCACATTTTCAGTAATAAAGTGTGTTCAGTTTAAAATTTAAAGTGACAGTAACGGTTTTATTTTAAAACGTTTTTTGTACTTTGTTATCAAGTTTATGCCTGTTTAACATGTCTGTACTATCAGATAGACTATGTTCTGTATGTGGGGAAGCCAAGGTTCCTTCTCATTTAAATAGATGTGATTTATGTGACACAAAATTTAGAGAAAATGATGCCCAAGATGATTCCTCAAGTGAGGGGAGTAAGCATGGTACTGCATCATCCCCTCCTTCGTCTACGCCAGTCTTGCCCACACAGGAGGCCCCTAGTACATCTAGTGCGCCAATACTCCTTACTATGCAACAATTAACGGCTGTAATGGATAATTCTATCAAAAACATTTTAGCCAAAATGCCCACTTATCAGCGAAAGCGCGACTGCTCTGTTTTAGAAAATACTGAAGAGCATGAGGACGCTGATGATATTGGTTCTGAAGTGCCCCTACACCAGTCTGAGGGGGCCAGGGAGGTTTTGTCTGAGGGAGAAATTTCAGATTCAGGGAAAATTTCTCAACAAGCTGAACCTGATGTGATTACATTCAAATTTAAATTGGAACATCTCCGCGCTCTGCTTAAGGAGGTGTTATCTACTCTGGATGATTGTGAGAATTTGGTCATCCCAGAGAAATTATGTAAGATGGACAAGTTCCTAGAGGTCCCGGGGCCCCCCGAAGCTTTTCCTATACCCAAGCGGGTGGCGGACATTGTAAACAAAGAATGGGAAAGGCCCGGCATACCTTTTGTCCCTCCCCCTATATTTAAGAAATTGTTTCCTATGGTAGACCCCAGAAAGGACTTATGGCAGACAGTCCCCAAGGTCGAGGGGGCGGTTTCTACTCTAAACAAACGCACTACTATCCCTATAGAAGATAGTTGTGCTTTCAAAGATCCTATGGATAAAAAATTAGAGGGTTTGCTTAAAAAGATGTTTGTTCAGCAAGGTTACCTTCTACAACCAATTTCATGCATAGTTCCTGTCACTACAGCAGCGTGTTTCTGGTTCGATGAACTAGAAAAGTCGCTCAATAAAGATTCTTCTTATGAGGAGATTATGGACAGAATTCATGCTCTCAAATTGGCTAACTCTTTTACTTTAGACGCCACTTTGCAATTGGCTAGATTAGCGGCGAAAAATTCAGGGTTTGCTATTGTGGCGCGCAGAGCGCTTTGGCTAAAATCTTGGTCAGCGGATGCGTCTTCCAAGAACAAATTGCTTAACATACCTTTCAAGGGGAAAACGCTGTTTGGCCCTGACTTGAAAGAGATTATTTCTGATATCACTGGGGGTAAGGGCCACGCCCTTCCTCAGGATAGGTCTTTCAAGGCTAAAAATAAACCAAATTTTCGTCCCTTTCGCAGAAACGGACCAGCCCCAAGTGCTACATCCTCTAAGCAAGAGGGTAATACTTCTCAAGCCAAGCCAGCCTGGAGGCCAATGCAAGGCTGGAACAAAGGTAAGCAGGCCAAGAAACCTGCCACTGCTACCAAGACAGCATGAGATGTTGGCCCCCGATCCGGGACCGGATCTGGTGGGGGGCAGACTTTCTCTCTTCGCTCAGGCTTGGGCAAGAGATGTTCTGGATCCTTGGGCGCTAGAAATAGTCTCCCAAGGTTATCTTCTGGAATTCAAGGGGCTTCCCCCAAGGGGGAGGTTCCACAGGTCTCAATTGTCTTCAGACCACATAAAAAGACAGGCATTCTTACATTGTGTAGAAGACCTGTTAAAAATGGGAGTGATTCATCCTGTTCCATTAGGAGAACAAGGGATGGGATTCTACTCCAATCTGTTCATAGTTCCCAAAAAAGAGGGAACATTCAGACCAATCTTAGATCTCAAGATCCTAAACAAGTTTCTCAAGGTTCCATCGTTCAAAATGGAAACCATTCGGACAATTCTTCCTTCCATCCAGGAAGGTCAATTCATGACCACGGTGGATTTAAAGGATGCGTATCTACATATTCCTATCCACAAGGAACATCATCGGTTCCTAAGGTTCGCCTTTCTGGACAAGCATTACCAGTTTGTGGCACTTCCATTCGGATTAGCCACTGCTCCAAGAATTTTCACAAAGGTACTAGGGTCCCTTCTAGCGGTGCTACGACCAAGGGGCATTGCAGTAGTACCTTACTTGGACGACATACTGATTCAAGCGTCGTCCCTACCACAAGCAAAGGCTCATACGGACATTGTCCTGGCCTTTCTCAGATCTCACGGGTGGAAAGTGAACGTAGAAAAAAGTTCTCTTTCTCCGTCAACAAGAGTTCCCTTCTTGGGAACAATAATAGATTCCTTAGAAATGAGGATTTTTCTGACAGAGGCCAGAAAATCAAAACTTCTAAGCTCTTGTCAAGTACTTCATTCTGTTCCTCTTCCTTCCATTGCGCAGTGCATGGAAGTAATAGGTTTGATGGTCGCGGCAATGGACATAGTTCCTTTTGCGCGAATTCATCTGAGACCTTTACAACTGTGCATGCTCAGTCAGTGGAATGGGGATTATACAGACTTGTCTCCGACGATACAAGTAGATCAGAGGACCAGAGATTCACTCCGTTGGTGGCTGACCCTGGACAACCTGTCACAGGGGATGAGCTTCCGCAGACCAGAGTGGGTCATTGTCACGACCGACGCCAGTCTGGTGGGCTGGGGCGCGGTCTGGGAACTCCTGAAAGCTCAGGGTCTTTGGTCTCGGGAAGAATCTCTTCTCCCGATAAATATTCTGGAACTGAGAGCGATATTCAATGCTCTTAAGGCTTGGCCTCAGCTAGCAAAGGCCAAATTCATACGGTTTCAATCAGACAACATGACGACTGTTGCGTATATCAACCATCAAGGGGGAACAAGGAGTTCCCTGGCGATGGAAGAAGTGACCAAGATCATTCAATGGGCGGAGACTCACTCCTGCCACTTGTCTGCAATCCACATACCAGGAGTGGAAAATTGGGAAGCGGATTTTCTGAGTCGTCAGACATTTCATCCGGGGGAGTGGGAACTCCATCCGGAAATCTTTGCCCAAATTACTCAATTGTGGGGCATTCCAGACATGGATCTGATGGCCTCTCGTCAGAACTTCAAGGTTCCTTGCTACGGGTCCAGATCCAGGGATCCCAAGGCGACTCTAGTAGATGCACTAGTAGCACCTTGGACCTTCAACCTAGCTTATGTATTCCCACCGTTTCCTCTCATCCCCAGGCTGGTAGCCAGGATCAATCAGGAGAGGGCATCGGTGATCTTGATAGCTCCTGCGTGGCCACGCAGGACTTGGTATGCAGACCTGGTGAATATGTCATCGGTTCCACCATGGAAGCTACCTTTGAGACAGGACCTTCTTGTTCAAGGTCCGTTCGAACATCCGAATCTGGCCTCACTCCAACTGACTGCTTGGAGATTGAACGCTTGATTTTATCAAAGCGAGGGTTCTCAGATTCTGTCATTGATACTCTTGTTCAGGCCAGAAAGCCTGTAACTAGAAAAATCTACCATAAAATATGGAAAAAATATATCTGTTGGTGTGAATCTAAAGGATTCCCATGGAACAAGATAAAAATTCCTAAGATTCTATCCTTTCTTCAAGAAGGTTTGGAGAAAGGATTATCTGCAAGTTCTTTGAAGGGACAGATTTCTGCTTTATCTGTTTTACTTCACAAAAAGCTGGCGGCTGTGCCAGATGTTCAAGCTTTTGTTCAGGCTCTGGTTAGAATCAAGCCTGTTTACAAACCTTTGACTCCTCCTTGGAGTCTCAATTTAGTTCTTTCAGTTCTTCAGGGGGTTCCGTTTGAACCCTTACATTCCGTAGATATTAAGTTATTATCTTGGAAAGTTTTGTTTTTGGTTGCAATTTCTTCTGCTAGAAGAGTTTCAGAGTTATCTGCTCTGCAGTGTTCTCCTCCTTATCTGGTGTTCCATGCAGATAAGGTGGTTTTGCGTACTAAACCTGGTTTTCTTCCGAAAGTTGTTTCTAACAAAAACATTAACCAGGAGATAGTCGTGCCTTCTTTGTGTCCGAATCCAGTTTCAAAGAAGGAACGTTTGTTGCACAATTTGGATGTGGTTCGTGCTCTAAAATTCTATTTAGATGCTATAAAGGATTTCAGACAAACATCTTCCTTGTTTGTTGTTTATTCTGGTAAAAGGAGAGGCCAAAAAGCAACTTCTACCTCTCTCTCTTTTTGGCTTAAAAGCATCATCAGATTGGCTTACGAGACTGCCGGACGGCAGCCTCCTGAAAGAATCACAGCTCATTCCACTAGGGCCGTGGCTTCCACATGGGCCTTCAAGAACGAGGCTTCTGTTGATCAGATATGTAAGGCAGCGACTTGGTCTTCACTGCACACTTTTACTAAATTTTACAAATTTGATACTTTTGCTTCTTCTGAGGCTATTTTTGGGAGAAAGGTTTTGCAAGCCGTGGTGCCTTCCATCTAGGTGACCTGATTTGCTCCCTCCCATCATCCGTGTCCTAAAGCTTTGGTATTGGTTCCCACAAGTAAGAATGACGCCGTGGACCGGACACACCTATGTTGGAGAAAACAGAATTTATGTTTACCTGATAAATTACTTTCTCCAACGGTGTGTCCGGTCCACGGCCCGCCCTGGTTTTTTAATCAGGTCTGATAATTTATTTTCTTTAACTACAGTCACCACGGTATCATATGATTTCTCCTATGCAAATATTCCTCCTTTACGTCAGTCGAATGACTGGGGAAGGCGGAGCCTAGGAGGGATCATGTGACCAGCTTTGCTGGGCTCTTTGCCATTTCCTGTTGGGGAAGAGAATATCCCACAAGTAAGGATGATGCCGTGGACCGGACACACCGTTGGAGAAAGTAATTTATCAGGTAAACATAAATTCAGTTTTTCTTGTTTTAGGAAGAGATCGTCACACCCCAAGCCCTATTAGCAACACACACCGTAGTGGTGATCCCTACAATCAAGTGGCACAGCAGACACTGTCTGTTGTGGACAGTGCACGTAACTTTATCTATTTTATCCTTTTTTTCTTTTTGATACCACCACTTTGGATTGACTATTCGATTATTTGATTTTTGGATTTTTTTGTTTTGGACACCTTCACACTTTTTCACTTTTTTTACATTTTTACATTTTTTATTTTTTTCATTTGGAAACTACCACTCAATTTTTGTTTATTTGGACACTACTATTTTTCACTTTGGAATTATGTTTCCACCATTGTATTTGGACCAAGTTAGATACGTTTAACCACGTACACGATTTTATTTTTTATATTTGAGATTGATTTTCTATGTCACTTCACGTCTGTTTTTAAGTAAATCCGACTTTTTAGCATCACCTTTAGGATTCTATTTTTATTCTCATTTTTATTTCTTTTACACAATCTCCTCATTATTCTCCAACACCTATTTTATACATAAGGGCGGAAGAACACCCCCCTCTTTATCCACATTACCTTGCACCGCATCAGAGCTCTACACAGTTCAGTCAGCGTACTTACCTTTCACCAGCCACCAACACTGTGATGATTTTATATTGAATTCTGCATATTGTCGATTTTATATTGAATTCTGCATATTGTCGCTTTCATTGTTTATGTTTTTATATTGTCTATTATCTCAACTTATTATTGTTAGCTTTCATGGATCCATGTTAGTATGTATTTTATGTCATTTTTGTAATTAAATTGAATTTTTAATCAGATCAGTTTCAACACCCTCGATTGTTTTAGTACCTGCCTCCTTTTGGTTGGCGCCTGGGCTATCTCCTCAATTTAGTTTGCCTCTCGGTGTCAGCTAGGTGCACCTTATCCCGGGCTGAGGTACATAGTAGGCGCTTTCTCCACTTATCACGCTTTTGTCAATTCTAAACCTCAGGCACCTCTATACCTTTGTGTCATCTCTTCTTTCCATATTCATTCGGCTGAATGACTGGGGTTTATGGGAAGTGAAAGTGATACTTAAAAAGACAGTCAACACAAGAATTTTTGGAAAAGAAAGATAATCTCTTTATACCCATTCCGAAGTTTTGCATAACAATGATATAGAAATACACTTTTTACCTCTGTGATTACTTTGTATCTATGCCTCTGCAAACGGCCCCCTTATTTCAGTTCTTTTGACAGACTTGCATTTTAGCCAATCAGTGCTCACTCCAGGGTAACTTCATGTATATGAGCTCAATGTTGTGGTCAAAATGCATTCAGATTAGAGGCAGTCTTTAAGCTCTAAGAAATTAGCATATGAACCTACTAGGTTTAGCTTTCAACTAAAAATACCAAGAGAACAAAGCAAAATTTGTGATAAAAGTAAATTGGAAAGTTGTTTAAAATTACATTCCCTGGTTAATCTGCGGCCTAGCACTTGCTATGTAAGCTGCCATATTGTAACGCGTGTTCTACATCAGTGGGTCACGTGACTCATACGGCTCTGAGGGAGCAAGGAAGGAAGGAGGGGGAGAGAGACTCAAGACTCCTGAGACTGAGTAACTTAGATGAATGCAGATTTTTCTTTTTACATTTATATCTGCAGCAAGACTTTGCTTTCTTTCTCTGGAGCCTTTCTTCCCCCTGTGCATTCCTCTCCCCCTCACAGTTCCTTCCCTGCTCTTGACAATGAACATGATCACTCTGCTTCCTCAGTATTAGTAATAGAAGAAGGTACCGTTTTTGTCACATGACCCACTGTAGTGGAAAGTAATTCCCAATATGGCAGCATACATAGCAGATCATAGTCTGCAGATCAACGTTCAAATTATAAAGCTGTTTTCTGCAACAGAATGCAGTAAGATGATGACCACATACAGAATTGTAGTTAGTTTATTTTGCATAATCAGAGAAAGTTAGTTCAAAACATTTCAAAGTCGGTGTTATGGTTCCCTTTAACAGCTATGCTGGGGTGTTCTTTGCCTCCTCCTGGTGGCCAGGAGTTGAATTCCCACTAGTAATGAGAATGGATTTGTGGACTCTCCATGCCAAGGAAAGAAAATAATTTATCAGTTAAGCATAAATTTTTGTTTTTCGTATTAGGTGGCGAGAGTCCATGGGATATAAATTCCTACCAGGGAGATGCAAAAGTTTTCCTCAAAAGCCTATAAATACCCCTCCCACCTCACACAAATTTGATAATAGAAGTAAGTTTGAAACATTTTTTTTAAATTGTATTCTCCATCTGACTCATGAAAGAAAAATGTTGGGTTTCATGTCTATTTAAAAGAACGTTGCTCTGGCTGCTGTTTTTCTTTCTGTTTCTAAATCTCTCTCCAGATTCATTCTATTTAAAACCCTTACAGGCGGAAGTTGATGAAGCTCCATCGTCATACAAAGGCTGCATTCTTAGTTATTCTTTACACTGTGTGACAGAAACCGTGCACATTCACAGATTAGTAATGTAAATTGCCAGTTTTTGATGGCTCTACATTTTTCCAACAGCTGCATTGCGTTTCAGTCCGCAATGAACCCTAACAGGCCAGGTTTAAGTATTTCCTTCTAAGTTGTTCGTTATCTCAATCATAACTGTCTCACCTATGCTCATGTAGGGAAATTCTTTAAATCTGGCCTGTTCTATGTAACTTACAACTGTGTGAAAAGAAATGCACAAATGCAAATCTTTTAATTGCACAATTCAGGTAGCAAAAAGCTGACAATGTCAGTGATAAACGGGCACTGCTTCTTTTACATGGTGGATGAATACTTAAGATGCCAATGACAGGCACCCAGTATGACTGTAGAGCTTCACCTGCAAGAGGAAAAACAATGGTATGATGAGTAGCTATCATGTTATTATAGTGGCAATGCCTCATTAAATCATCCCGAAATAATTTGCCTGGGATGGTTGACAACCAGTTTTCTTAAATGATAGGAAGGGCTGCATAAGTAAAGATAAGGTGGTTAGCAGATGCCACTCCACTAGCCCCAAAATGTGTCTGCACATGTCCCTTCCTGAGAACCACGTTCACTTACACTACATAGGGCTCTATTTATCATATTGCATCTGTGTTATACATAGTTTTACTTCTAAAAAGTCACCATCTTTTTCTAGGCAACGACATTATATGTGGTATAATATGTGTTACCTGGGTCATCTCTTTTCTCCTTTATTCCCCTCAGCCTTCTTACTAATACAGTTGTGCAGACATACAATGCAGGTCGGCCTGTCTGGAGCTGCTGTTGGTGCTCTGACAATACCAATTATGTGTATGCTGGTCTGATAAATGGCTCTGTGCTAGTTTATGATTTGAGAGACACCAGTGAGTGTGTGCGGGAATTGGTACCACTCGGCAACAGGTATTCCACTCCTTTCATGAGATTTATTACTAATCTGTGTAATTGCTGTATCTTCTGACTGATTCTCCTTTGCAGGTGCCCTGTTGTATCATTAGCTTATGTTCCTCGTGCTGCCTGTGAAGTCTTTCCATGTGGTGGCGTTTTAGCTGGGACCCTGGAAGGTGCATGCTTCTGGGAAATGAAAGATTCTCAGTATCGGCCTCACCTTCTCCCGCTAGAGCCAGGAGGTTGCACTGACGTACAAATGGAGAGCAGCACACGACACTGTCTTGTTACCTACCGACCTGGTAAGAAGGTGTAAATTTAGTTTATCACTCAGCAGTTCAGAACAAAAATAAAATGTAATAATAACATTATAGGCAAACTACAGCCCAGGGGCCAAATCGGTCCCACTACATGTTTTTGTACTGCTTGCAAGATAAGAATGTTTAAGAAAAAAAGAGAAAGAAAAAAAAGGTAAAAATAGTTACATTTGACAGTGAGACTATAATGCTGGCAAGGGCACAGGAAGCATTTTATGGAAAAAGGTTACCAGGAGTGAGCAAACTTTCTATAAAGGTCAGTATATTAAATATTTTAGTCTTTGCGAATAAACATTCACAAATCTTTATTGACAAAATTCAAAATATGACAAATATAGTCCTTTCAAAATTTTCAAGCAAATTTTTTAAAATGCTTGAAAATTTTGACTCCCTCTCCCACCTTACTGGAATCTTGTCTGGTCTTTGCCTTCACAGGAGGAAAGTGAAGAAGGTAATTGTTCCAGGTGTTTGTGAGAAGGGTGCTCAGACAGATTTGAAGCCCAGTTTTCCCCTTAGAGAGCTACTGTTTTGTTAGAGGGATGTCTTTGGAGTAGGGTAGTTGCACAAGAACACTTTATGGGAGTTAGTCACAGGCCTGTCACAGGGACACAGGTGCGTTAAGTATTAGTGCTTGTCAGCTTCTTTTTCTTTTGTAAGATGATGAAAGCCCACAGGTGTCCTTTTTAAAGGATGCATATCTGCACATCACAATTCACAAGGATCATTTCCAGTCTCTAAGATTTGCTTTTCTCAACAAACATTACCAATTTCTGGCCATCCCCTTCATTTTGGCCATAGAATGGTATCTTTTCTACAGGAACATGGATGGAAAATCGGCGTCCCCAAAAGTTCCTTATCCTCAGCCTCAAGGGTGGTTTTTCTGGGGGTGGTGATAGACTGTTCAAATGTGCTGGTTTCTCACAGATACGCACAGAACCAAGCTTCGGACTGCCTGTTGTTCCCTACAGATGGCTCATTCTTAATATGTAGCACAATGTATGGAGGTAGTGGGTCTTATGGTGGTAGCTTCAGATGCACTACCTTTTGCTCATTTTCATCTTCCTCCTCTCCAATTGTCCATGCTTCAACAGTGGTCAAAGGATTGTTTCCAACTGGAACAGCAGCTCAGTTCTTCAGTCAAACAATCTCATAGTGGAGTGAAAGTCCGTATTTGACCCTTGGAGCTTCATTTCTTTGGCCTATCTGGGTTGGGGCCCTGTTTGGGAGTCCCGGGGGGCTCAGGGAGTATGGTTCCCTCAGGAGGCGAAGTTACCTATCAACATTCTAGAACTTCACGTGATACTTTGGGCCCTTCAGTCTTTGCTTCTTCTCAAACCAGGAAAAATGTATTCGGTTCCATTCAGACGTGACTGCTGTGGTGTACATCAATCATCAGGGAGCGATTCAGTCCCTTAGCTATGCAAGAGGTATCTCACATTCTGTATTAGGCAGAGGAAATCCACTGCACCCTACCGGCCATTCACATTCCAGGAGTGAACAATTTGGAAGCAGATTACCGAAGTTGTCAGTCTGTAAATACAGGAGAATAGTTTCTTCATCGGAACATGTTCGATCAATTAGTTCTGAGGTGGGTTCTTCCAGAAATAGATCCAATGGCATCCAAATTGAACCCCAAACTACCGTTTTTTTTTTTTGAGCCAGGTCAAGAGCTCACATTAAAAAATGCTCTAGTCTGTCCTTGGCCTATCTTTTTTCCTCTTCTTTCAAGAGTCATTGCCAGAATCAAACAGGAATCTGCTTCTGTAATTCTCATAGCTCCAGGTTGGCCCCGCAGAACTTAGTATGTGGACCTAATTTAGATGTCACCTCTTCCTCCATGGGCTCCTTCCCATGGAAAGATCTGCTTTCTCAAGGACCCTTGTATCATCCGGATCTCAAATCTCTGAATTTGACAGTGTGGTGGTTGAATGCCTAGTTTTCAAAAACAGAGGTTTCTCAGATGCTGTTATCTGATTAACGTTTTTTAATGAGAAACGTGTTGTGTACTACAGTGTTCTTTAAACACTTTCGTTTTTTTCTTTAAACCTTGAGCAATTACTTGGGGGTGAAGCTTTTTTGTCCCTCTTACCACGATATAGCCTTTTGGGCTATGTGGAAGATATTTACAGAGACCCCAGGACTCAAGCTTTCAGAGGTGTCGTTGAAGTTTGGAAACTAGATTGTGAGCCCGCTGCACGGCTCTGATAGTTCAGACTGCCTTTACTGCACGGTCGAGTGCATTTATGTTTGTGAGTAGATCGTTTTATTTCTCACTTGATCTTTGATGTGGAAACGTTTTTCACCATTGGAGCGGCCTCTTTCTTTTTTCCATCTTATAGATCACATTGTTTCCTACTATGGGAGACGTTTGACCTGAAGAGGAAGCAGCCCTACATTTTGATCCTTATATAAACTGATTATCACTTTATTCTATATTATACAATTTTATTATTTTCTATATACTGTGTATATCACCATTCACAAATTTTAATTTATATATGTATATATATATATAAAAATTTTGCTCTAGCACTTCACACATTTTTCACTAATCATACTCTTTTCAAATGAAGGTACGTATACACACACACACACACATATTCCATATATATTTTTTAACACGTGTGTGTGTGTGTGTATATATATATATATATATATATAACACATAGAAACACCCAGCACTCACCAGCTAGCTCACAGCTAAGATAAAATCACAACTTGAAAGGTTAGTGACCGCATCTGGCCAAATGGGAAAGCTCAGGCACCACGTCAAGGTCCTTTCCTTAGCCTGAGTCCCTAACACAGGCACACCATCATGCGAGCTCACAAAGCTAAACAAACTGAGAACAAAGAAGTGGTGCACATGTGGCTGTAATCACCCATAGAAAATACAAAACATGGAAGGGAACTGCACTCCAAGACCGGATCAGGTACACATCCTGTGACTCAGTAACATCCAGCCCTGGGTGCTAAATAGCACTCCAAAAAAGCTGTGATGTCACCAGAGCCACAGGCAGTTAACCCCAGTCCGGAATGGGTGCAAGAACCAAGGGAGATTACAAATAAAAAGTAATACAACACATAGAAACACCCAGGGCTGGATGTTACTGAGTCACAGGATGTGTACCTGACCTTGACGTGGTGCCTGAGCTTTCCCATTTGGCCAGATGCGGTGACTAACCTTTCCAGTTGTGATTTTATCTTAGCTGTGAGCTAGCTGTTGAGTGCTGGGTGTTTCTATGTGTTGTATTACTTTTTATTTGTAATCTACCTTGGTTCTTACACCCATTCCGGACTGGGTTAACTGCCTGTGGCTCTGGTGACATCACAGCTTTTTTGGAGTGCTATTTAGCACCCAGGGCTGGATGTTACTGAGTCACAGGATGTGTACCTGATCCGGTCTTGGAGTGCAGTTCCCTTCCATGTTTTGTAAAGCACTATGCAAAACGTAGCAGAGAATGTGGGCGCAGCTCTAAAACTAGACCAGAATGTATCTAATAGTAGCTCTAAGGAATACGTACCACACAATTTGGATGTTGTCAGTGCCTTAAATTTTTATCTTAAGGCTACTAAAGGTTTTAGACAGATTTCTAGCTTATTTGTTCACTTTTCAGGTCCCAGAAAAGTGGTTCAAAAGGCTACATCGGTGGCCTTCGCATTTATGGCTGAAGCAGACTATTTCTCCAACATTGGTGTGTCCGGTCCACGGCGTCATCCTTACTTGTGAATGTGCCCAACAGGAAATGGCAAAGAGTCCCAGCAAAGCTGGTCACATGATCCCTCCTAGGCTCCGCCCACCCCAGTCATTCTCTTTGCCGTTGCACAGGCAACATCTCCACGGAGATGGTTAAGAGTTTTTTGGTGTTTAAATGTAGTTTTATTCTTCTATCAAGTGTTTGTTATTTTAAAATAGTGCTGGTATGTACTATTTACTCTGAAACAGAAAAGGATGAAGATTTCTGTTTGTAAGAGGAAGAGGATTTTAGCAGACAGTAACTAAAATCGATTGCTGTTTCCACACAGGACTGTTGAGATGAAGTAACTTCAGTTGGGGGAAACAGTTAGCAGACTTTTCTGCTTAAGGTATGACTAGCCATATTTCTAACAAGACTGTGTAATGCTGGAAGGCTGTCATTTCCCCTCATGGGGACCGGTAAGCCATTTTCTTAGTTAAACATAAAAGAATAAAGGGCTTCAAAAAGGGCTTAAAAACTGGTAGACATTTTTCTGGGCTAAAACGATTGCTTTACTAGGCATATTATGCAGATTCTAACTAATAATTGGTATTATAATCTTGGGGAACGTTTAGAAAAACGGCAGGCACTGTGTTGGACACCTTTTTCAGATGGGGGCCTTTCTAGTTATAGACAGAGCCTCATTTTCGCGCCATTAATGCGCAGTTGTTTTTGGAGAGCAAGGCATGCAGATGCATGTGTCAGGAGCTAAGAATCACTGAAAAAGCTTATAGAAGGCGTCATTTGGTATCGTATTCCCCTCTGGGCTTGGTTGGGTCTCAGCAAAGCATATAGCTGGGACTGTATAGGGGTTAAATGTAAAAACGGCTCCGGTTCCGTTAATTTAAGGGTTAAAGCTCTGAAATTTGGTGTGCAATACTTTTAATGCTTTAAGACACTGTGGTGAAATTTTGGTCAATTTTGAACAATTCCTTCATACTTTTTCACATATTCACTAATAAAGTGTTTTCAGTTTGAAATTTAAAGTGACAGTAACGGTTTTATTTTAAAACGTTTTTTGTGCTTTGTTGACAAGTTTAAGCCTGTTTAACATGTCTGTACCATCAGATAAGCTATGTTCTATATGTATGAAAGCCAATGTGTCTCCCCATTTAAATTTATGTGATAATTGTGCCATAGTGTCCAAACAAAGTAAGGACAGTAATGCCACAGATAATGATATTGCCCAAGATGATTCCTCAAATGAGGGGAGTAAACATGATACTACATCATCCCCTACTGTGTCTACACCAGTTATGCCCACACAGGAGGCCCCTAGTACATCTAGTGCGCCTATACTTATTACCATGCAACAATTAACGGCTGTAATGGATAACTCCATAGCAAATCTTTTATCCAAAATGCCTACTTATCAGAGAAAGCGCAATTGCTCTGTTTTAAACACTGTAGAGCAAGAGGACGCTGATGATAAGTGTTCTGACATACCCTCACACCAATCTCAAGGGGCCATGAGGGAGGTTTTGTCTGATGGAGAAATTTCAGATTCAGGAAAAATTTCTCATCAAGCTGAACCTGATGTTGTGACATTTAAATTTAAATTAGAACATCTCTGCGCACTGCTTAAGGAGGTGTTATCTACTCTGGATGATTGTGACAATTTGGTCATTCCAGAGAAATTATGTAAGATGGACAAGTTCCTAGAGGTTCCGGTGCCCCCCGACGCTTTTCCTATACCCAAGCGGGTGGCGGACATAGTAAATAAAGAGTGGGAAAGGCCCGGCATACCTTTTGTTCCCCCCCCTATATTTAAGAAATTATTTCCTATAGTCGACCCCAGAAAGGACTTATGGCAGACAGTCCCCAAGGTCGAGGGGGCGGTTTCTACTCTAAACAAACGCACTACTATTCCTATCGAAGATAGTTGTGCTTTCAAAGATCCTATGGATAAGAAATTAGAGGGTTTGCTTAAAAAGATTTTTGTACAGAAAGGTTACCTTCTACAACCAATTTCATGCATTGTTCCTGTCACTACGGCAGCGTGTTTCTGGTTCGAGGAACTAGAAAAATCGCTCAGTAAAGAATCTTCGTATGAGGAGGTTATGGACAGAGTTCAAGCACTTAAATTGGCTAACTCTTTTGTTTTAGATGCCGCTTTGCAATTATCTAGATTAGCGGCGAAAAATTCAGGGTTTGCTATCGTGGCGCGCAGAGCGCTTTGGCTAAAGTCTTGGTCAGCGGATGTGTCTTCCAAGACAAAATTGCTTAACATTCCTTTCAAAGGTAAAACATTATTTGGACCTGATTTGAAAGAGATTATTTCAGACATCACTGGGGGAAAGGGCCACGCCCTCCCACAGGATAGGTCTTTCAAGGCTAAAAATAAGCCTAATTTTCGTCCCTTTCGCAGAAACGGACCAGTCTCTAATTCTGTATCCTCTAAGCAAGAGGGTAATACTTCACAACCCAAACCAGCCTGGAAACCAATGCAAGGCTGGAACAAGGGTAAGCAGGCCAAGAAGCCTACCACTGCTACCAAAACAGCATGAAGGGATAGCCCCCGATCCGGGACCGGATCTAGTGGGGGGCAGACTTTCACTCTTTGCTCAGGCTTGGGCAAGAGATGTTCAGGATCCTTGGGCGCTAGAAATAGATTCTCAAGGTTATCTCCTGGAATTCAAGGAACTACCCCCAAGGGGAAGGTTCCACAGGTCTCAATTATCTTCAAACCAAATAAAGAGACAGGCATTCTTACATTGTGTAGAAGACCTGTTAAAGATGGGAGTGATACATCCAGTTCCAATAAGAGAACAAGGAATGGGATTTTATTCCAATCTGTTCATAGTTCCCAAAAAAGAGGGAACATTCAGACCAATTTTGGATCTAAAGATCCTAAACAAATTTCTCAGGGTACCATCGTTCAAAATGGAAAATATTCGAACAATCCTACCTACTATCAGGAAAATCAATTTATGACTACCGTGGATTTAAAGGATGCGTACCTACATATTCCTATCCACAAGGAACATCATCAGTTCCTAAGGTTCGCTTTTCTGGACAAGCATTACCAGTTTGTGGCACTTCCATTCGGATTAGCCACTGCTCCAAGGATTTTCACAAAGGTACTAGGGTCCCTTCTAGCGGTTCTAAGACCAAGGGGCATTGCAGTAGTACCTTACTTGGACGACATCCTGATTCAAGCGTCGTCCATGTCAAAAGCAAAGGCTCATACGGACATCGTCCTAGCCTTTCTCAGATCTCACGGATGGAAGGTGAACAAAGAAAAAAGTTCTCTGTCCCCGTCAACAAGAGTTCCCTTCTTGAGAACAATAATAGATTCCTTAGAAATGAGGATTTTTCTGACAGAGGTCAGAAAATCAAAACTTCTAAGCTCTTGTCAAGTACTTCATTCTGTTCCTCGTCCTTCCATAGCGCAGTGCATGGAAGTAATAGGATTGATGGTTGCAACAATGGACATAGTTCCTTTTGCACTAATTCATCTAAGACCATTACAACTGTGCATGCTCAGACAGTGGAATGGGGATTATACAGACTTGTCTCCGACGATTCAAGTAGATCAAAAGACCAGAGATTCACTCCGTTGGTGGCTGACCCTGGACAATCTGTCACAGGGAATGAGCTTCCGCAGACCAGAGTGGGTCATTGTCACGACCGACGCCAGCCTAGTGGGCTGGGGCGCGGTCTGGGAATCCCTGAAAGCTCAGGGTCTGTGGTCTCGGGAAGAGTCTCTTCTCCCGATAAACATTCTGGAACTGAGAGCGATATTCAATGCTCTCAGAGCTTGGCCTCAACTAGCAAAGGCCAAATTCATAAGGTTTCAGTCAGACAACATGACGACCGTTGCATATATCAATCATCAGGGGGGAACAAGGAGTTCCCTGGCGATGAAAGAAGTGACCAAGATAATTCAATGGGCGGAGGATCACTCCTGCCATTTGTCTGCGATCCACATCCCAGGAGTGGAAAATTGGGAAGCGGATTTTCTGAGTCGTCAGACATTCCATCCGGGGGAGTGGGAACTCCATCCGGAAATCTTTGCCCAAATAACTCAATTATGGGGCATTCCAGACATGGATCTGATGGCGTCTCGTCAGAACTTCAAGGTTCCTTGCTACGGGTCCAGATCCAGGGATCCCAAGGCGACTCTAGTAGATGCACTAGTAGCACCTTGGACCTTCAACCTAGCTTATGTATTCCCACCGTTTCCTCTCATCCCCAGGCTGGTAGCCAGGATCAATCAGGAGAGGGCACCGGTGATCTTGATAGCTCCTGCGTGGCCACGCAGGACTTGGTATGCAGACCTGGTGAATATGTCATCGGCTCCACCATGGAAGCTACCTTTGAGACAGGACCTTCTTGTTCAGGGTCCATTCGAACATCCGAATCTGGTTTCCCTCCAACTGACGGCTTGGAGATTGAACGCTTGATTTTATCAAAGCGTGGGTTTTCAGATTCTGTAATAGATGCTCTGATTCAGGCTAGAAAGCCTGTAACTAGAAGAATTTACCATAAAATATGGAAAAAATATATCTGTTGGTGTGAATCTAAAGGATTCCCATGGAACAAGATAAAAATTCCTAAGATTCTATCCTTTCTACAAGAAGGTTTGGAGAAAGGATTATCTGCAAGTTCTCTGAAGAGACAGATCTCTGCTTTATCTGTTTTACTTCACAAAA
Organism: Bombina bombina; assembly: GCF_027579735.1. Classification (NCBI taxonomy): domain Eukaryota; kingdom Metazoa; phylum Chordata; class Amphibia; order Anura; family Bombinatoridae; genus Bombina; species Bombina bombina. Next base: position 1,333,209,310 of record NC_069499.1, read on the forward strand.
GACTGGCAGCTGTGCCAGATGTTCAAGCATTTGTTCAGGCTCTGGTTAGGATCAAGCCTGTTTACAGACCTTTGACTCCTCCCTGGAGTATAAATCTAGTTCTTTCAGTTCTTCAAGGGGTTCCGTTTGAACCCTTACATTCCGTAGATATTAAGTTATTTTCTTGGAAAGTTTTGTTTTTGGTTGCAATTTCTTCTGCTAGAAGAGTTTCAGAGTTATCTGCTCTGCAGTGTTCTCCGCCCTATCTGGTGTTCCATGCAGATAAGGTGGTTTTGCGTACTAAGCCTGGTTTTCTTCCGAAAGTTGTTTCCAACAAAAATATTAACCAGGAGATAGTTGTACCTTCTTTGTGTCCGAATCCAGTTTCAAAGAAGGAACGTTTGTTACACAATTTGGACGTAGTCCGTGCTCTAAAATTCTATTTAGAGGCTACTAAAGATTTCAGACAAACATCTTCCTTGTTTGTTGTTTATTCTGGTAAAAGGAGAGGTCAAAAAGCGACTTCTACCTCTCTGTCCTTTTGGCTTAAAAGCATTATCCGATTGGCTTATGAGACTGCCGGACGGCAGCCTCCTGAAAGAATCATAGCTCACTCCACTAGGGCTGTGGCTTCCACATGGGCCTTCAAGAACGAGGCTTCTGTTGACCAGATATGTAAGGCAGCGACTTGGTCTTCACTGCACACTTTTGCCAAATTTTACAAATTTGATACTTTTGCTTCTTCGGAGGCTATTTTTGGGAGAAAGGTTTTGCAAGCCGTGGTGCCTTCCATTTAGGTGACCTGATTTGCTCCCTCCCTTCATCCGTGTCCTAAAGCTTTGGTATTGGTTCCCACAAGTAAGGATGACGCCGTGGACCGGACACACCAATGTTGGAGAAAACAGAATTTATGCTTACCTGATAAATTACTTTCTCCAACGGTGTGTCCGGTCCACGGCCCGTCCTGGTTTTTTAATCAGGTCTGATGAATTATTTTCTCTAACTACAGTCACCACGGTATCATATGGTTTCTCCTATATATATATTTCCTCCTGTCCGTCGGTCGAATGACTGGGGTGGGCGGAGCCTAGGAGGGATCATGTGACCAGCTTTGCTGGGACTCTTTGCCATTTCCTGTTGGGGAAGAGAATATTCCACAAGTAAGGATGACGCCGTGGACGGGACACACCGTTGGAGAAAGTAATTTATCAGGTAAGCATAAATTCTGTTTTTATAATGCTTACTTGGTTGTGAAAAAACGGCTCCAAAAGAGTAACTGCTCATCTACAAGGTCTGTGTCTACTACTTGGGCCTTCAAAAATTGACGCCTCCTTGGAACAGATTTGCAAGGCGACAACTTGGTCTTCTCTCCATAGCTTTTCTAAATGTTACTATTTTGATATTTATGCTTCTTCCAAAGCTGATTTTGACAGGCAAGTCCTGCCATCATTTTGTCCTACTTGTCCTTAACATAGACTCTCAGCTTGGGTATTGTATCCCAAATGTTATGGACACCTATGGACTCTCACCTTATGAAAAAAACCGTTATACTTGCAGATAAATTTCTTTAGGGATAATATACGTGATCTCTTAAACCACGTTATACATGACCTCTTCCTCTATACTACAAGTTTTTGTCTTAGAGTCCATTTTTACATCAGGATCTAAAATCTGTAAACTTGATTGCTTGGAAATTGAATGCATAGTTTTAAGGCAGAGAAGTTTTTCTGATTCTGTCATTGGTAGTTTGGTTTGGCCATAAACCTGTGACTAGTAAAACTAGGTTTCAAAGGCTGTTTCCCACCTGTTGTATGGAACATAGGTTCAGTTACTGCTCTTAGAACCCTTCAGTTTCTTCAAGAGGATTTGGATAAAGGTTTATCTGCTAGTGCTTTAAAGTGTCAGATTTCTGCTCTTTCACATGAAAATTGCTAAATTTCGTGATATTCAAAATTTTGCTTAGGCCTTAGTCAGGATTAAGCCCGTGATTAAACCAATTTCTCCTCCTTGGAGTCTTTAATTTGATTTTAAGGGCTTTGCAAATTCCTCCTTTTGAACAAATGTATGATTTAGATATTCAGCTTTTGTCCTGGAAGGTCTTGCTTCTTCTTTTTTTTTTTTTTTTTTTTTTTTTTTTTTTTTTTTTTTTTTTTTTTTTTTTGCTAGTTTCTAAATTGTCTGCTCTTTGTCTAGGCCTCCCTATCTTGTTTTTCATCAGATTAAGGCAGTTTTGAGAACTAAGTTTGACTTTGTCAGTCACAGCCTGCACCTTAACCTATACTGATTGGAATTCCCAGCTCTGACCTCATCATTATTTACACCTGGATCAACACTTTGTGAGCGACTACCTTTTCTTTCATGTAATTAGCAAGAGTCCATGAGCTAGTGACGTATGGGATATACATTCCTACCAGGAGGGGCAAAGTTTCCCAAACCTCAAAATGCCTATAAATACACCCCTCACCACACCCACAAATCAGTTTTACAAACTTTGCCTCCTATGGAGGTGGTGAAGTAAGTTTGTGCTAGATTCTACGTTGATATGCGCTCCGCAGCAGGTTGGAGCCCGGTTTTCCTCTCAGCGTGCAGTGAATGTCAGAGGGATGTGAGGAGAGTATTGCCTATTTGAATGCAATGATCTCCTTCTACGGGGTCTATTTCATAGGTTCTCTGTTATCGGTCGTAGAGATTCATCTCTTACCTCCCTTTTCAGATCGACGATGTACTCTTATATACCGTATATACCATTACCTCTGCTGATTTTCGTTTCAGTACTGGTTTGGCTTTCTACAACATGTAGACGAGTGTCCTGGGGTAAGTAAGTCTTATTTTCTGTGACACTCTAAGCTATGGTTGGGCGCTTTTTTATAAAGTTCTAAATATATGTATTCAAACATTTATTTGCCTTGACTCAGGATGTTCAACATTCCTTATTTTCAGACAGTCTGTTTCATATTTGGGATAATGCATTTGAATCAATCATTTTTTCTTACCTTAAAAAATTTGACTTTTTCCCTGTGGGCTGTTAGGCTCGCGGGGGCTGAAAATGCTTCATTTTATTGCGTCATTCTTGGCGCAGACTTTTTTGGCGCAAAAAATCTTTTCTGTTTCCGGCGTCATACATGTCGCCGGAAGTTGCGTCATTTTTTTTACGTTCTTTTGCGCCAAAAATGTCGGCGTTCCGGATGTGGCGTCATTTTTTGGCGCCAAAAGCATTTAGGCGCCAAATAATGTGGGCGTCTTATTTGGCGCTAAAAAAATATGGGCGTCGCTTTTGTCTCCACATTATTTAAGTCTAATTTTTCATTGCTTCTGGTTGCTAGAAGCTTGTTCTTTGGCATTTTTTCCCATTCCTGAAACTGTCATTTAAGGAATTTGATCAATTTTGCTTTATATGTTGTTTTTTCTCTTACATATTGCAAGATGTCTCATGTTGCATCTGAGTCAGAAGATACTTCAGGAAAATCGCTGCCTGGTGCTGGAACTACCAAAGCTAAGTGTATCTGCTGTAAACTTTTGGTAGCTGTTCCTCCAGCTGTTGTTTGTATTAAATGTCATGACAAACTTGTTAATGCAGAAAATATTTCCTTTAGTAAAATACCATTACCTGTTGCAGTTCCATCAACATCTAATGTTCAGAGTGTTCCTGATAACATAAGAGATTTTGTTTCTGAATCTATTAAGAAGGCTATGTCTGTTATTCCTCCTTCTAGTAAACATAAAAAGTCTTTTAAAACTTCTCTTTATCCAGATGAATTTTTAAATGAACATCATCATTCTGATTCTAATGATTCTTCTGGTTCAGAGGATTCTGTTTCAGAGGTTGATGCTGATAAATCTTCATATTTATTTAAAATGGAATTTATTCGTTCTTTACTTAAAGAAGTCCTAATTGCATTAGAAATTGAGGATTCTGGTCCTCTTGATACTAAATCTAAACGTTTAGACAATGTCTTTAAATCTCCTGTAGTTATTCCAGAAGTTTTTCCTGTTCCTGGTGCTATTTCTGAAGTAATTTCCAGGGAATGGAATAATTTGGGTAATTCATTTACTCCTTCTAAACGTTTTAAGCAATTATATCCTGTGCCGTCTGACAGATTAGAGTTTTGGGACAAAATCCCTAAAGTTCATGGGGCTATCTCTACCCTTGCTAAACGTACTACTATTCCTACGGCAGATGGTACTTCCTTTAAGGATCCTTTAGATAGGAAAATTGAATCCTTTCTAAGAAAAGCTTATTTGTGTTCAGGTAATCTTCTTAGACCTGCTATATCTTTGGCGGATGTTGCTGCAGCTTCAACTTTTTGGTTGGAAACTTTAGCGCAACAAGTAACAGATCATGATTCTCATAACATTATTATTCTTCTTCAACATGCTAATAATTTTATCTGTGATGCCATTTTTGATATTATCAGAGTTGATGTCAGGTTTATGTCTCTAGCTATTTTAGCTAGAAGAGCTTTATGGCTTAAAACTTGGAATGCTGATATGTCTTCTAAATCGACTCTACTTTCCCTTTCTTTCCAGGGTAATAAATTATTTGGTTCTCAGTTGGATTCTATTATCTCAACTGTTACTGGTGGGAAAGGAACTTTTTTACCACAGGATAAAAAATCTAAGGGTAAAAACAGGGCTAATAATTGTTTTCGTTCCTTTCGTTTCAACAAAGAACAAAAGCCTGATCCTTCATCCTCAGGAGCAGTTTCAGTTTGGAAACCATCTCCAGTCTGGAATAAATCCAAGCCTTCTAGAAAAGCAAAGCCAGCTTCTAAGTCCACATGAAGGTGCGGCCCTCATTCCAGCTCAGCTGGTAGGGGGCAGATTACGTTTTTTCAAAGAAATTTGGATCAATTCTGTTCACAATCTTTGGATTCAGAACATTATTTCAGAAGGGTACAGAATTGGTTTCAAGATAAGACCTCCTGCAAAGAGATTTTTTCTTTTCCGTGTCCCAGTAAACCCAGCGAAAGCTCAAGCATTTCTGAAATGTGTTTCAGATCTAGAGTTGGCTGGAGTAATTATGCCAGTTCCAGTTCTGGAACAGGGGCTGGGGTTTTATTCGAATCTCTTCATTGTACCAAAGAAGGAGAATTCCTTCAGACCAGTTCTGGATCTAAAAATATTGAATCGTTATGTAAGGATACCAACATTCAAAATGGTAACTGTAAGGACTATCCTGCCTTTTGTTCAGCAAGGGCATTATATGTCTACAATAGATTTACAGGATTTATATCTGCATATTCCGATTCATCCAGCTCACTATCAGTTTCTGAGATTCTCTTTCCTAGACAAGCATTACCAGTTTGTGGCTCTGCCGTTTGGCCTAGCAACAGCTCCAAGAATTTTTACAAAGGTTCTCGGTGCCCTTCTATCTGTAATCAGAGAACAGGGTATTGTGGTATTTCCTTATTTGGACAATATCTTGGTACTTGCTCAGTCTTCACATTTAGCAGAATTTCATACAAATCGACTTTTGTTGTTTCTTCAAAATCATGGTTGGAGGATCAATTCACTAAAAAGTTCATTGATTCCTCAGACAAGGGTAACCTTTTTGGGTGTCCATGACTCTGTCTTTGACAGACAAGAGACGTCTAAAATTGATTTCAGCTTGTCAAAACCTTCAGTCACAATCATTCCCTTTGGTAGCCTTATGCATGGAAATTCTAGGTCTTATGACTGCTGCATCGGACGCGATCCCCTTTGCTCGTTTTCACATGCGACCTCTTCAGCTCTGTATGCTGAACCAGTGGTGCAGGGATTACACAAAGATATCTCAATTAATATCTTTAAAACCGATTGTACGACACTCTCTGACGTGGTGGACAGATCACCATCGTTTAGTTCAGGGGGCTTCTTTTGTTCTTCCGACCTGGACTGTAATTTCAACAGATGCAAGTCTTACAGGTTGAGGAGCTGTGTGGGGGTCTCTGACAGCACAAGGGGTTTGGGAATCTCAGGAGGTGAGATTACCGATCAATATTTTGGAACTCCGTGCAATTTTCAGAGCTCTTCAGTCATGGCCTCTTCTGAAGAGAGAATCGTTCATTTGTTTTCAGACAGACAATGTCACAACTGTGGCATACATCAATCATCAAGGAGGGACTCACAGTCCTCTGGCTATGAAAGAAGTATCTCTAATTCTGGTTTGGGCGGAATCCAGCTCCTGTCTAATCTCTGCGGTTCATATTCCAGGTATAGACAATTGGGAAGCGGATTATCTCAGTCGCCAAACATTGCATCCGGGCGAATGGTCTCTTCACCCAGAGGTATTTCTTCAGATTGTTCAAATGTGGGAACTTCCAGAAATAGATCTGATGGCTTCTCATCTAAACAAGAAACTTCCCAGGTATCTGTCCAGATCCCGGGATCCTCAGGCGGAGGCAGTGGATGCATTATCACTTCCTTGGAAGTATCATCCTGCCTATATCTTTCCGCCTCTAGTTCTTCTTCCAAGAGTAATTTCCAAGATTCTGAAGGAATGCTCGTTTGTTCTGCTGGTAGCTCCAGCATGGCCTCACAGGTTTTTGGTATGCGGATCTTGTCCGTATGGCCTCTTGCCAACCGTGGACTCTTCCGTTAAGACCAGACCTTCTGTCGTAAGGTCCTTTTTTCCATCAGGATCTCAAATCCTTAAATTTAAAGGTATGGAGATTGAACGCTTGATTCTTGGTCAAAGAGGTTTCTCTGACTCTGTGATTAATACTATGTTACAGGCTTGTAAATCTGTATCTAGAGAGATATATTATAGAGTCTGGAAGACTTATATTTCTTGGTGTCTTTCTCATCTTTTTTCCTGGCATTCTTTTAGAATTCCGAGAATTTTACAGTTTCTTCAGGATGGTTTAGATAAAGGTTTGTCCGCAAGTTCCTTGAAAGGTCAAATCTCTGCTCTTTCTGTTCTTTTTCACAGAAAGATTGCTAATCTTCCTGATATTAATTGTTTTGTACAAGCCTTGGTTCGTATAAAACCTGTCATTAAGTCAATTTCTCCTCCTTGGAGTTTGAATTTGGTTCTGGGGGCTCTTCAAGCTCCTCCGTTTGAACCTATGCATTCATTGGACATTAAATTACTTTCTTGGAAAGTTTTGTTCCTTTTGGCCATCTCTTCTGCCAGAAGAGTCTCTGAATTGTCTGCTCTTTCTTGTGATTCTCCTTTTCTGATTTTTTATCAGGATAAGGCGGTGTTGCGAACTTCTTTTAAATTTTTACCTAAGGTTGTGAATTCCAACAACATTAGTAGAGAAATTGTAGTTCCTTCATTATGCCCTAATCCTAAGAATTCTAAGGAGAAATCATTGCATTCTTTGGATGTTGTTAGAGCTTTGAAATATTATGTTGAAGCTACTAAGACTTTCCGAAAGACTTCTAGTCTATTTGTCATCTTTTCCGGTTCTAGAAAAGGCCAGAAAGCTTCTGCCATTTCTTTGGCATCTTGGTTGAAATCTTTAATTCATCATGCCTATGTTGAGTCGGGTAAAACTCCGCCTCAGAGGATTACAGCTCATTCTACTAGGTCAGTTTCTACTTCCTGGGCGTTTAGGAATGAAGCTTCGGTTGATCAGATTTGCAAAGCAGCAACTTGGTCTTCTTTGCATACTTTTACTAAATTCTACCATTTTGATGTGTTTTCTTCTTCTGAAGCAGTTTTTGGTAGAAAAGTACTTCAGGCAGCTGTTTCAGTTTGAATCTTCTGCTTATGTTTTCATTTAAACTTTATTTTGGGTGTGGATTATTTTCAGCAGGAATTGGCTGTCTTTATTTTATCCCTCCCTCTCTAGTGACTCTTGCGTGGAAAGATCCACATCTTGGGTAGTCATTATCCCATACGTCACTAGCTCATGGACTCTTGCTAATTACATGAAAGAAAACATAATTTATGTAAGAACTTACCTGATAAATTCATTTCTTTCATATTAGCAAGAGTCCATGAGGCCCACCCTTTTTTGTGGTGGTTATGATTTTTTTGTATAAAGCACAATTATTCCAATTCCTTATTTTATATGCTTTCACACTTTTTTCTTATCACCCCACTTCTTGGCTATTCATTAAACTGATTTGTGGGTGTGGTGAGGGGTGTATTTATATGCATTTTGAGGTTTGGGAAACTTTGCCCCTCCTGGTAGGAATGTATATCCCATACGTCACTAGCGCATGGACTCTTGCTAATATGAAAGAAATGAATTTATCAGGTAAGTTCTTACATAAATTATGTTTTTGATACTATGTTTGACTTTTTGCCTAAAGTGGTTTCTTCTGATAACTTCAATTGTAAGATTGGTTCTCCTTTTTGTTCTAATCCAGTGGTTTTCAAACCTGTCCTCAGGCCTCCTTAACAGGCCACATTTTGAGGATATCTGAACTGGAGCACAGGTAAAATAATTAGCTGATTAGTAAACATGGTTATTTTACCTTCTCTCATCCAAGGTAATCCTAAAAACCTGGCCTGTTGGGGAGGGCTGAGGACAGGTTTGAAAACCAGTGTTCTAATTTAAAGAATTCTTAGTAGAGGCTTCTCCATAATTTTAGACAATCTACTAGCTTGTTAATTTTTCTGGTTCTAGGAAGGGTCAGAAGGCTACTGCCATTTCTTTGGCTTCTTGGTTAAAGCTTTTGATATATTGGGATTTCTTGGAGACTGGTCAGTCTCCTATTTAACAGATTATAGCCCATTCTATAAGATATTCCTTACATTCTTTTTTTCTAAATGTTTGTTTTTGCTTCTTCAGTAACAGCGTTTGGTAGGAAAGTCCTTCAGGTAGATGTTTCTAGGCATTAAATATTTTTTGTATTGAATTTATTTATATCTATCGATATCTCAAACACAAACTAATCATCCAATGTATTTGGAATAGTGTATGTCTAGTCCAGCGCGGATTACTCGTGGACTCATCATAGGTATTAGTTCTCAGGAGTAATGGATCATGGACTCTCACCACCTTTAGGAATGTAAATATAATTTTATGATTACCTGATCAATTCATTTTTTCATGGTGGTGAGAGTCCACAAACCTCTGCCCAGTATTTTTTTCTATAGTTTTTTTCTGGCGACAGTTTAAGTATACACCTTTTTCCCTGCTCCTTTTTGTATTGCTCTTATTTTCTTTTCATACAGGTGGTGAGTCCAAGATTTGTTACTCCTGGAAATTACTCTTCTCTACCACTAGAAGGAAGTAGATTCTCAAACCCCAAAAGACCTTTAAAAACCCTTCCACCTCACACATACCTCAGTCTTTAATTAGCCTTGGCTGGAGGTGGTTGAAGAATGAAGATGTGAATTTGATTCTTGAAAGAGGGGGGGTTTCAGCCTTTTAGGCCCAATTTCCCCTTAGAGTATAGTGCTTGTCAGAGGAATGTATTTGGGGTCTGGTTTGTGATTCTTTTTTCACCTAATGGGAATTTTTTGCTAAACTTTCCATAATTGGTTGCGGGGTCTTTTGCCGCCCTCTATGGATCTACAATATACTCCTATTCCTTAACCTCTGCTGTTATAGTACTGGTTTGGCTGTCTGCTGCTTATTTGCTGGTATATGAGTGTCTATTGTTTTCCCCAGCTTCCCCTTGCAGGATTTGGTATGCATATCTGGTTCAAATGTCCAGTTGTGCTCCTTGGCCTCTGTTGTCAGGCCTCATGTCTTAAGTCTCTGAACTTGATGGCATGGAAATTGAATGTTTAGTCCTTAGGTATAGGGATTTCTCTGATTCTGTAATTGAAACCTTAATTCAGACTTGTAAGCCTATAAGTAGGATAATCTATCATAAGGTCTGGAAGGCCTTTATTTCTTGGTGTGTAGATCATGGTTTTTCCTAGCATTCTTACAGGATGGTCTGGATAAGGGCCTATCTGCCCGTTCTGACAGGGGCAGATTTCTGCTTGTTCAGTCTTGTTCTATAGGAAGATTGCTAATCTTCCTGATATGGTTTTGTTCAGGTTTTGATTTGTACTAAACCTGTAATCAAGCCAATTTCTCCTCAATGGAATCTTAACTGGGTGTTAAGGGTTTTCAGGCACCTCCTTTTAAACCTATGCATAAGGTGGATATTAAACTGCTTTCTTTGAAAGTGTTATTTTTTTTGGCTATCTCTTCTGCTTGAAAAGTTTCTGAATTATCTGCTCTTTCTTGTGATTCTCCTCTGATTTGTCATCAGAATAAGGTAGTATTGCAGACTTCTTTTGACTTTTTGCCTGTGGTTGATTCTTCAGACATTAGAGAGATTGTTGTTTCTCCTTTGTGTCCTAATCCCAAGAATGCTTCAGAGAGATCTTTATATACTTTGGACATCGTTAGGGCATTGCAATATTACACTGATGGTACTAAGGACTTTAGACAAACTTCTAGTTTATTCATTCACTTTTCTGGTCCTAAGAAAGATCAGAAAGTTTCTGCAGTTTCTTTGGCCTCTTGGTTGAAACTTTATTTTCTCTCCTGTGAATTGCATTCAGGGGTTCTTATATACTATCATTCTGTTAGAAAGGGTCTATTTCTTTTGTAAAGATAACATGACACCTGGAGTAATGGATTGTGGACTCTTACCTGTATGAAAGGAAACCATAATTTATGCTTACCTGGTAAATTATTTTCTTTCGTGGTGGTGAGTCCATGACACCCCCCACCTTATGTTTTTTAGGGTTAGTTTTTTTTATGGCACTTATTCCTTTTTTCTTACCTCACTTTGCTAGGCTATACGTTAGACTGAGGTACAGTATGTGTGTGGTAGGAGGGGTTGTACAGGGCTCTTGGGGTTTGGGAATCTTTTCTTTCTAGTTTTAGAGAAGAGTAATTTCCAGGAGTAACGGATTGTGGACTCTCACCACCATGAAATAAATTTTACTTAATCAAGTAAGCATACATTGTTTTCTCTTGCAAGGTGTATCCAGTCCACGGATTCATCCTTACTTGTGGGATATTCTCATTCCCTACAGGAAGTGGCAAACAGAGCACACATCAAAGCTGTCCATATAGCTCCCCCTCTAGCTCCGCCCCCCAGTCATTCTCTTTGCAGCTCTAACAGATAGGGCATCTCCACGGGAGGGTAAAGTGAATGTGGTGTTAGATTTGTAGTTTTATATCTTCAATCAAAAGTTTGTTATTTTTAAATAGTACCGGTTTGTGCTATTTACTGTCTGGCAGAAATGTGATGAAGAATTCTGCTGAGAGGAAAATTATTTTAGCATGTTGTAACTAAAATCCATTGCTGTTCCCACACAGGACTGAGGAGTACCAGAAAACTTCAGTTGGGGGGAACAGTTTGCAGGCTTAACTGCTTTGAGGTATGTTTCAGTCATTTTTTTCTAGTCAAGACAAGGTAATGCTAGAAGACTGTCAAGAATCCCCATGTGGGAAGGGTAAGCCATGTTCTGAGACTTAGTATAGAACTAGAGGCTTATTTAAGAGGGCTCAATAGACTGGTTAACACTTTTACAGGGCAATCGATTATTTTATTTTACAAAATACTCATTTTTGACACTTTTAAAGCACATTTGGTGTGTTTATTTGGGGTTTTATTCCACATGGCATTAATTGTAGTCTCCTAAATTGGGTTCTGAAGGCCCCACAGCTGTGGAGTGGGAGGGGCCTAATTTCGCGCCTCAGTTGCGCAGTTTATTCAGACAGATTTCTTTGCATGCTGCTAAACATGGGTCCAGAGACTGCTTGAGGACTTCAAGAGGCTTGCTTTTCTCAAATCCAATCCTTAAGGGAAGGTAGGGCCACAGCAGGCTGCTGTGGCAAGGTGCTGTAGTTTATTAACCGGTTGTTTGCTTTAGGCGGCTCCGGTTTGGGCATTAAAGGGTTAATCAGGCTGAAACTTGCTGTGCAATCATATCGAAGCATTAGGCACATACTGTAAAAATTTGGTTCATTTTTCACCGTTTTGTAAAATTGTGTGCGCTTTTATTTTCTTAAAGGCACAGTACCATTTATTGCAAATTGTGTTTTTTACTTGATAAAGTGTTTTCTCTTGTTAAGTGTATCCAGTCCACGGATCATCCATTACTTGTGGGATATTCTCCTTCCCAACAGGAAGTTGCAAGAGGATCACCCACAGCAGAGCTGCTATATAGCTCCTCCCCTCACTGCCATATCCAGTCATACTCTTGCAACTCTCAACTAAGATGGAGGTCGTAAGAGGACTGTGGTGTTTTATACTTAGTTTATTTCTTCAATCAAAAGTTTATTTTTAAATGGTACCGGAGTGTACTGTTTATCTCAGGCAGTATTTAGAAGAAGAATCTGCCTGCGTTTTCTATGATCTTAGCAGAAGTAACTAAGATCCTTTGCTGTTCTCACATATTCTGAGGAGTGAGGTAACTTCAGAGGGGGAATAGCGTGCAGGTTTTCCTGTAATAAGGTATGTGCAGTTAAAATATTTTTCTAGGGATGGAATTTGCTAGAAAATGCTGCTGATACCGAAGTAATGTAAGTAAAGCCTTAAATGCAGTGATAGCGACTGGTATCAGGCTTATTAATAGAGATACATACTCTTATAAAAGTGTATTTTAAAACGTTTGCTGGCATGTTTAATCGTTTTTTACATATGTTTGGTGATAAAACTTATTGGGGCCTAGTTTTTTCCACATGGCTGGCTTGAATTTTGCCTAGAAACAGTTCCCTGAGGCTTCCCACTGTTGTAATGAGTGGGAGGGGCCTATTTTGGCATTTTTTTGCACAACAAAAATTACACACACAGACATCCAGCTTTTTCCTGCATGATCCAGGACTTCTCTGAAGGGCTCAAAAGGCTTCAAAAGTCGTATTGAGAGAGGTAAAAAGCCACAGTAGAGCTGTGGCAGTTGTTGTGACTGTTTAAAAAACGTTTTTGTCATTTGTTATTCCGTTTTTGGTATTAAGGGGTTAATCATCCATTTGCAAGTGGGTGCAATGCTCTGCTAACTTATTACATACACTGTAAAAATGTCGTTAGTGTAACTGCATTTTTTCACTGTTATTTAAAAATTTGGGAAAATTTGTGTTTTCTCCAACATAGGTGTGTCCGGTCCACGGCGTCATCCTTACTTGTGGGATATTCTCCTCCCCAACAGGAAATGGCAAGGAGCCCAGCAAAGCTGGTCACATGATCCCTCCTAGGCTCCGCCTTCCCCAGTCATTCTCTTTGCCGTTGTACAGGCAACATCTCCACGGAGATGGCTTAGAGTTTTTTAGTGTTTAACTGTAGTTTTTATTATTCAATCAAGAGTTTGTTATTTTAAAATAGTGCTGGTATGTACTATTTACTCTGAAACAGAAAAGAGATGAAGATTTCTGTTTGTAAGAGGAAAATGATTTTAGCAACCGTTACTAAAATCGATGGCTGTTCCACACAGGACTGTTGAGAGGAATTAACTTCAGTTGGGGGAACAGTGAGCAGACTTTTGCTGCTTGAGGTATGACACATTCTAACAAGACGATGTAATGCTGGAAGCTGTCATTTTCCCTATGGGATCCGGTAAGCCATTTTTATTACAGACAGTAAATAAGGGCTTCACAAGGGCTTTTTAAGACTGTAGACATTTTCTGGGCTAAATCGATTTATATATAAACATATTTTATACTCCATAGCCTTGAGGAATTATTTTAATCTTGGGAATTTTGTAAAATAACCGGCAGGCACTGTATTGGACACCTTATTCTCTAGGGGCTTTCCCTGATCATAGGCAGAGTCTCATTTTCGCGCCTGTATTGCGCACTTGTTTTTGAGAAGCATGACATGCAGATGCATGTGTGAGGAGCTCTGATACTTAGAAAAGACTTTCTGAAGGCGTCATTTGGTATCGTATTCCCCTTTGGGCTTGGTTGGGTCTCAGCAAAGCAGATACCAGGGACTGTAAAGGGGTTAAATATAAAAACGGCTCCGGTTCCGTTATTTTAAGGGTTAAAGCTTCCAAATTTGGTGTGCAATACATTTAAGGCTTTAAGACACTGTGGTGAAATTTTGGTGAATTTTGAACAATTCCTTCATACTTTTTCGCAATTGCAGTAATAAAGTGTGTTCAGTTTAAAATTTAAAGTGACAGTAACGGTTTTATTTTAAAACGTTTTTTGTACTTTGTTATCAAGTTTATGCCTGTTTAACATGTCTGAACTGCCAGATAGACTGTGTTCTGAATGTGGGGAAGCCAAGGTTCCTTCTCATTTAAATAGATGTGATTTATGTGACACAAAATTTAGAGAAAATGATGCCCAAGATGATTCCTCAAGTGAGGGGAGTAAGCATGGTACTGCATCATCCCCTCCTTCGTCTACACCAGTCTTGCCCACACAGGAGGCCCCTAGTACATCTAGCGCGCCAATACTCCTTACTATGCAACAATTAACGGCTGTAATGGATAATTCTATCAAAAACATTTTAGCCAAAATGCCCACTTATCAGCGAAAGCGCGACTGCTCTGTTTTAGAAAATACTGAAGAGCATGAGGACGCTGATGATATTGTTTCTGAAGGGCCCCTACACCAGTCTGAGGGGGCCAGGGAGGTTTTGTCTGAGGGAGAAATTTCAGATTCAGGGAAAATTTCTCAACAAGCTGAACCTGATGTGATTACATTTAAATTTAAGTTGGAACATCTCCGCGCTCTGCTTAAGGAGGTGTTATCCACTCTGGATGATTGTGAGAATTTGGTCATCCCAGAGAAACTATGTAAAATGGACAAGTTCCTAGAGGTCCCGGGGCCCCCCGAAGCTTTTCCTATACCCAAGCGGGTGGCGGACATTGTAAATAAAGAATGGGAAAGGCCCGGTATACCTTTCGTCCCTCCCCCCATATTTAAAAAATTGTTTCCTATGGTCGACCCCAGAAAGGACTTATGGCAGACAGTCCCCAAGGTCGAGGGGGCGGTTTCTACTCTAAACAAATGCACCACTATACCCATAGAAGATAGTTGTGCTTTCAAAGATCCTATGGATAAAAAATTAGAAGGTCTGCTTAAAAAGATGTTTGTTCAGCAAGTTTACCTTCTACAACCAATTTCATGCATTGTCCCTGTCACTACAGCCGCGTGTTTCTGGTTCGATGAACTAGAAAAGGCGATCATTAATAATTCTTCTTCTTATGAGGAGATTATGGACAGAATTCGTGCTCTCAAATTGGCTAATTCTTTCACCCTAGACGCCACTTTGCAATTGGCTAGGTTAGCGGCGAAAAATTCTGGGTTTGCTATTGTGGCGCGCAGAGCGCTTTGGTTAAAATCTTGGTCAGCGGATGCGTCTTCCAAGAACAAATTGCTTAACATTCCTTTCAAGGGGAAAACGCTGTTTGGCCCTGACTTGAAAGAGATTATCTCTGATATCACTGGGGGCAAGGGCCACGCCCTTCCTCAGGATAGGTCTTTCAAGGCCAAAAATAAACCTAATTTTCGTCCCTTTCGCAGAAACGGACCAGCCCCAAGTGCTACGTCCTCTAAGCAGGAGGGTAATACTTCTCAAGCCAAACCAGCCTGGAGACCAATGCAAGGCTGGAACAAAGGAAAGCAGGCCAAGAAACCTGCCACTGCTACCAAGACAGCATGAGATGTTGGCCCCCGATCCGGGACCGGATCTGGTGGGGGGCAGACTCTCTCTCTTCGCTCAGGCTTGGGCAAGAGATGTTCTGGATCCTTGGGCGCTAGAAATAGTCTCCCAAGGTTATCTTCTGGAATTCAAGGGGCTTCCCCCAAGGGGGAGGTTCCACAGGTCTCAATTGTCTTCAGACCACATAAAAAAACAGGCATTCTTGCATTGTGTAGAAGACCTGTTAAAAATGGGAGTGATTCATCCTGTTCCATTAGGAGAACAAGGGATGGGGTTCTACTCCAATCTGTTCGTAGTTCCCAAAAAAGAGGGAACGTTCAGACCAATCTTAGATCTCAAGATCCTAAACAAGTTTCTCAAGGTTCCATCGTTCAAAATGGAAACCATTCGAACAATTCTTCCTTCCATCCAGGAAGGTCAATTTATGACCACGGTGGATTTAAAGGATGCGTATCTACATATTCCTATCCACAAGGAACATCATCGGTTCCTAAGGTTCGCATTCCTGGACAAGCATTACCAGTTTGTGGCACTTCCGTTCGGATTAGCCACTGCTCCAAGGATTTTCACAAAGGTACTAGGGTCCCTTCTAGCGGTGCTAAGACCAAGGGGCATTGCAGTAGTACCTTACTTGGACGACATTCTGATTCAAGCGTCGTCCCTTCCTCAAGCAAAGGCTCACACGGACATTGTCCTGGCCTTTCTCAGATCTCACGGATGGAAAGTGAACGTAGAAAAGAGTTTTCTATCTCCGTCAACAAGGGTTCCCTTCTTGGGAACAATAATAGACTCCTTAGAAATGAGGATTTTTCTGACAGAGGCCAGAAAAACAAAACTTCTGAACTCTTGTCAAATGCTTCATTCTGTTCCTCTTCCTTCCATAGCGCAGTGCATGGAAGTAATAGGTTTGATGGTAGCGGCAATGGACATAGTTCCTTTTGCGCGCATTCATCTAAGACCATTACAACTGTGCATGCTCAGTCAGTGGAATGGGGACTATACAGACTTGTCTCCGACGATACAAGTAAATCAGAGGACCAGAGATTCACTCCGTTGGTGGCTGTCCCTGGACAACCTGTCACAGGGGATGAGCTTCCGCAGACCAGAGTGGGTCATTGTCACGACCGACGCCAGTCTGGTGGGCTGGGGCGCGGTCTGGGGACCCCTGAAAGCTCAGGGTCTTTGGTCTCGGGAAGAATCTCTTCTACCGATAAATATTCTGGAACTGAGAGCAATATTCAATGCTCTCAAGGCTTGGCCTCAGCTAGCAAAGGCCAAGTTCATACGGTTTCAATCAGACAACATGACAACTGTTGCGTACATCAACCATCAGGGGGGAACAAGGAGTTCCCTGGCGATGGAAGAAGTGACCAAAATCATTCAATGGGCGGAGACTCACTCCTGCCACTTGTCTGCAATCCACATCCCAGGAGTGGAAAATTGGGAGGCGGATTTTCTGAGTCGTCAGACATTTCATCCGGGGGAGTGGGAACTCCATCCGGGAATCTTTGCCCAAATTACTCAACTGTGGGGCATTCCAGACATGGATCTGATGGCCTCTCGTCAGAACTTCAAGGTTCCTTGCTACGGGTCCAGATCCAGGGATCCCAAGGCGACTCTAGTAGATGCACTAGTAGCACCTTGGACCTTCAAACTAGCTTATGTATTCCCGCCGTTTCCTCTCATCCCCAGGCTGGTAGCCAGGATCAATCAGGAGAGGGCATCGGTGATCTTGATAGCTCCTGCGTGGCCACGCAGGACTTGGTATGCAGACCTGGTGAATATGTCATCGGCTCCACCATGGAAGCTACCTTTGAGACGAGACCTTCTTGTTCAAGGTCCGTTCGAACATCCGAATCTGGTCTCACTCCAACTGACTGCTTGGAGATTGAACGCTTGATCTTATCAAAGCGAGGATTCTCAGATTCTGTCATTGATACTCTTGTTCAGGCCAGAAAGCCTGTAACTAGAAAAATTTACCACAAAATATGGAAAAAATATATCTGTTGGTGTGAATCTAAAGGATTCCCTTGGGACAAGGTAAAAATTCCTAAGATTCTATCCTTTCTTCAAGAAGGTTTGGAGAAAGGATTATCTGCAAGTTCCTTGAAGGGACAGATTTCTGCCTTGTCTGTGCTACTTCACAAAAAGCTGGCAGCTGTGCCAGATGTTCAAGCCTTTGTTCAGGCTCTGGTTAGAATCAAGCCTTTTTACAAACCTTTGACTCCTCCTTGGAGTCTCAATTTAGTTCTTTCAGTTCTTCAGGGGGTTCCGTTTGAACCCTTACATTCCGTTGATATTAAGTTATTATCTTGGAAAGTTTTGTTTTTGGTTGCAATTTCTTCTGCTAGAAGAGTTTCAGAATTATCTGCTCTGCAGTGTTCTCCTCCTTATCTGGTGTTCCATGCAGATAAGGTGGTTTTACGTACTAAACCTGGTTTTCTTCCGAAAGTTGTTTCTAACAAAAACATTAATCAGGAGATAGTCGTGCCTTCTTTGTGTCCGAATCCAGTTTCAAAGAAGGAACGTTTGTTGCACAATTTGGATGTTGTTCGTGCTCTAAAATTCTATTTAGATGCTACAAAGGATTTTAGACAAACATCTTCCTTGTTTGTTGTTTATTCTGGTAAAAGGAGAGGTCAAAAAGCAACTTCTACCTCTCTCTCTTTTTGGATTAAAAGCATCATCAGATTGGCTTACGAGACTGCCGGACGGCAGCCTCCTGACAGAATCACAGCTCATTCCACTAGGGCTGTGGCTTCCACATGGGCCTTCAAGAACGAGGCTTCTGTTGATCAGATATGTAAGGCAGCGACTTGGTCTTCACTGCACACTTTTACTAAATTTTACAAGTTTGATACTTTTGCTTCTTCTGAGGCTATTTTTGGGAGAAAGGTTTTGCAAGCCGTGGTGCCTTCCATCTAGGTGACCTGATTTGCTCCCTCCCTTCATCCGTGTCCTAAAGCTTTGGTATTGGTTCCCACAAGTAAGGATGACGCAGTGGACCGGACACACCTATGTTGGAGAAAACAGAATTTATGTTTACCTGATAAATTACTTTCTCCAACGGTGTGTCCGGTCCACGGCACGCCCTGGTTTTTTAATCAGGTCTGATAATTTATTTTCTTTAACTACAGTCACCACGGTATCATATGGTTTCTCCTATGCAAAATATTCCTCCTTTACGTCGGTCGAATGACTGGGGAAGGCGGAGCCTAGGAGGGATCATGTGACCAGCTTTGCTGGGCTCTTTGCCATTTCCTGTTGGGGAGGAGAATATCCCACAAGTAAGGATGACGCCGTGGACCGGACACACCATTGGAGAAAGTAATTTATCAGGTAAACATAAATTCTGTTTCTTAAAGGCGCAGTAACGTTTTTTTATATTGCTTGTAAACTTGTTTTAAAGTGTTTTCCAAGCTTGCTAGTCTCATTGCTAGTCTGTTTAAACATGTCTGACACAGAGGAACCTACTTGTTCATTATGTTTGAAAGCCATTGTGGAGCCCCATAGGAGAATGTGTACTAAATGTATTGATTTCACCTTAAACAGTAAAGATCAGTCTTTATCTATAAAAGAATTATCACCAGAGGGTTCTGTCGAGGGGGAAGTTATGCCGACTAACTCTCCCCACGTGTCAGACCCTTCGCCTCCCGCTCAGGGGACGCACG